>NC_048567.1:72408099-72421123 GCF_013265735.2 Oncorhynchus mykiss
GTAGGTTATCCCTCCAACCCTGTTCCTGGAGAGCTACTGTCCTGTAGTAGGTTATCCAACCAACCCTATTCCTGGAGAGCTAATGTCCTGTAGTAGGTTATCCCTCCAACCCTGTTCCTGGAGAGCTACTGTCCTGTAGGTTATCCCTCCAACCCTGTTCCTGGAGAGCTACTGTCCTGTAGTAGGTTATCCCTCCAACCCTGTTCCTGGAGAGCTACTGTCCTGTAGTAGGTTATCCCTCCAACCCTGTTCCTGGAGAGCTACTGTCCTGTAGTAGGTTATCCAACCAACCCTATTCCTGGAGAGCTAATGTCCTGTAGTAGGTTATCCCTCCAACCCTGTTCCTGGAGAGCTACTGTCCTGTAGGTTATCCCTCCAACCCTGTTCCTGGAGAGCTACTGTCCTGTAGTAGGTTATCAATCCAACCCTGTTCCTGGAGAGCTACTGTCCTGTAGGTTATCGCTCCAACCCTGTTCCTGGAGAGCTACTGTCCTGTAGGTTATCCCTCCAACCCTGTTCCTGGAGAGCTACTGTTCTGTAGGTTATCCCTCCAACCCTGTTCCTGGAGAGCTACTGTCCTGTAGTAGGTTATCCCTCCAACACTGTTCCTGGAGAGCTACTGTCCTGTAGTAGGTTATCCCTCCAACCCTGTTCCTGGAGAGCTACTGTCCTGTAGGTTATCCCTCCAACCCTGTTCCTGGAGAGCTAAAGTCCTGTAGTAGGTTATCCCTCCAACCCTGTTCCTGGAGAGCTACTGTCCTGTAGTAGGTTATCCCTCCAACCCTGTTCCTGGAGAGCTACTGTCCTGTAGTAGGTTATCCCTCCAACCCTGTTCCTGGAGAGCTACTGTCCTGTAGTAGGTTATCCCTCCAACCCTGTTCCTGGAGAGCTACTGTCCTGTAGTAGGTTATCCCTCCAACCCTGTTCCTGGAGAGCTACTGTCCTGTAGTAGGTTATCCCTCCAACCCTGTTCCTGGAGAGCTACTGTCCTGTAGTAGGTTATCCCTCCAACCCTGTTCCTGGAGAGCTACTGTCCTGTAGTAGGTTATCCCTCCAACCCTGTTCCTGGAGAGCTACTGTCCTGTAGTAGGTTATCCCTCCAACCCTGTTCCTGGAGAGCTACTGTCCTGTAGTAGGTTATCCCTCCAACCCTGTTCCTGGAGAGCTACTGTCCTGTAGTAGGTTATCCCTCCAACCCTGTTCCTGGAGAGCTACTGTCCTGTAGTAGGTTATCCTTCCAACCCTGTTCCTGGAGAGCTACTGTCCTGTAGGTTATCCCTCCAGACCTGTTCCTGGAGAGCTACTGTCCTGTAGGTTATCCCTCCAACCCTGTTCCTGGAGAGCTACTGTCCTGTAGTAGGTTATCCCTCCAACCCTGTTCCTGGAGAGCTACTGTCCTGTAGTAGGTTATCCCTCCAACCCTGTTCCTGGAGAGCTACTGTCCTGTAGTAGGTTATCCCTCCAACCCTGTTCCTGGAGAGCTACTGTCCTGTAGTAGGTTATCCCTCCAACCCTGTTCCTGGAGAGCTACTGTCCTGTAGTAGGTTATCCTTCCAACCCTGTTCCTGGAGAGCTACTGTCCTGTAGGTTATCCCTCCAGACCTGTTCCTGGAGAGCTACTGTCCTGTAGGTTATCCCTCCAACCCTGTTCCTGGAGAGCTACTGTCCTGTAGTAGGTTATCCCTCCAACCCTGTTCCTGGAGAGCTACTGTCCTGTAGTAGGTTATCCCTCCAACCCTGTTCCTGGAGAGCTACTGTCCTGTAGTAGGTTATCCCTCCAACCCTGTTCCTGGATAGCTACTGTCCTGTAGTAGGTTATCCCTCCAACCCTGTTCCTGGAGAGCTACTGTTCTGTAGTAGGTTATCCCTCCAACCCTGTTCCTGGAGAGCTACTGTCCTGTAGTAGGTTATCCCTCCAACCCTGTTCCTGGAGAGCTACTGTGCTGTAGGTTATCCCTCCAACCCTGTTCCTGGAGAGCTACTGTCCTGTAGGTTATCCCTCCAACCCTGTTCCTGGAGAGCTACTGTCCTGTAGTAGGTTATCCCTCCAACCCTGTTCCTGGAGAGCTACTGTCCTGTAGTAGGTTATCCCTCCAACCCTGTTCCTGGAGAGCTACTGTCCTGTAGTAGGTTATCCCTCCAACCCTGTTCCTGGAGAGCTACTGTCCTGTAGGTTATCCCTCCAACCCTGTTCCTGGAGAGCTACTGTCCTGTAGGTTATCCCTCCAACCCTGTTCCTGGAGAGCTACTGTCCTGTAGGTTATCCCTCCAACCCTGTTCCTGGAGAGCTACTGTCCTGTAGTAGGTTATCCCTCCAACCCTGTTCCTGGAGAGCTACTGTCCTGTAGGTTATCCCTCCAACCCTTTTCCTGGAGAGCTACTGTCCTGTAGGTTATCCCTCCAACCCTGTTCCTGGAGAGCTACTGTTCTGTAGGTTATCCCTCCAACCCTGTTCCTGGAGAGCTACTGTCCTGTACGTTATCCCTCCAACCCTGTTCCTGGAGAGCTACTGTCCTGTAGGTTATGCCTCCAACCCTGTTCCTGGAGAGCTACTGTCCTGTAGGTTATGCCTCCAACCCTGTTCCTGGAGAGCTACTGTCCTGTAAGTTATCCCTCCAACCCTGTTCCTGGAGAGCTACTGTCCTGTAGGTTATCCCGCCAACCCTGTTCCTGGAGAGCTACTGTCCTGTAGTAGGTTATCCCTCCAACCCTGTTCCTGGAGAGCTACTGTCCTGTAGGTTATCCCTCCAACCCTGTTCCTGGAGAGCTACTGTCCTGTAGGTTATCCCTCCAACCCTGTTCCTGGAGAGCCACTGTCCTGTAGTAGGTTATCCCTCCAACCCTGTTCCTGGAGAGCTACTGTCCTGTAGTAGGTTATCCCTCCAACCCTGTTCCTGGAGAGCTACTGTTCTGTAGGTTATCCCTCCAACCCTGTTCCTGGAGAGCTACTGTCCTGTAGGTTATCCATCCAACCCTGTTCCTGGAGAGCTACTGTCCTGTAGGTTATCCCTCCAACCCTGTTCCTGGAGAGCTACTGTCCTGTAGTAGGTTATCCCTCCAACCCTGTTCCTGGAGAGCTACTGTCCTGTAGGTTATCCCTCCAAACCTGTTCCTGGAGAGCTACTGTCCTGTAGTAGGTTATCCCTCCAACCCTGTTCCTGGAGAGCTACTGTCCTGTAGTAGGTTATCCCTCCAACCCTGTTCCTGGAGAGCTACTGTCCTGTAAGTTATCCCTCCAACCCTGTTCCTGGAGAGCTACTGTCCTGTAGGTTATCCCTCCAACCCTGTTCCTGGAGAGCTACTTTCCTGTAGTAGGTTATCCCTCCAACCCTGTTCCTGGAGAGCTAATGTCCTGTAGGTTATCCCTCCAACCCTGTTCCTGGAGAGCTACTTTCCTGTAGTAGGTTATCCCTCCAACCCTGTTCCTGGAGAGCTAATGTCCTGTAGGTTATCCCTCCAACCCTGTTCCTGGAGAGCTACTGTCCTGTAGGTTATCCCTCCAACCCTGTTCCTGGAGAGCTACTGTCCTGTAGTAGGTTATCCCTCCAACCCTGTTCCTGGAGAGCTACTGTCCTGTAGTAGGTTATCCCTCCAACCCTGTTCCTGGAGAGCTACTGTCCTGTAGTAGGTTATCCCTCCAACCCTGTTCCTGGAGAGCTACTGTCCTGTAGTAGGTTATCCCTCCAACCCTGTTCCTGGAGAGCTAATGTCCTGTAGTAGGTTATCCCTCCAACCCTGTACCTGGAGAGCTACTGTCCTGTAGTAGGTTATCCCTCCAACCCTGTTCCTGGAGAGCTACTGTCCTGTAGTAGGTTATCCCTCCAACCCTGTTCCTGGAGAGCTACTGTCCTGTAGGTTATCCCTCCAACCCTGTTCCTGGAGAGCTACTGTCCTGTAGGTTATCCCTCCAACCCTGTTCCTGGAGAGCTACTGTTCTGTAGGTTATCCCTCCAACCCTGTTCCTGGAGAGCTACTGTCCTGTAGTAGGTTATCCCTCCAACACTGTTCCTGGAGAGCTACTGTCCTGTAGTAGGTTATCCCTCCAACCCTGTTCCTGGAGAGCTACTGTCCTGTAGTAGGTTATCCCTCCAACCCTGTTCCTGGAGAGCTACTGTCCTGTAGTAGGTTATCCCTCCAACCCTGTTCCTGGAGAGCTACTGTCCTGTAGTAGGTTATCCCTCCAACCCTGTTCCTGGAGAGCTACTGTTCTGTAGGTTATCCCTCCAACCCTGTTCCTGGAGAGCTACTGTCCTGTAGGTTATCCCTCCAACCCTGTTCCTGGAGAGCTACTGTCCTGTAGGTTATCCCTCCAACCCTGTTCCTGGAGAGCTACTGTCCTGTAGGTTATCCCTCCAACCCTGTTCCTGGAGAGCTACTGTCCTGTAGGTTATGCCTCCAACCCTGTTCCTGGAGAGCTACTGTCCTGTAGGTTATCCCTCCAACCCTGTTCCTGGAGAGCTACTGTCCTGTAGGTTATCCCTCCAACCCTGTTCCTGGAGAGCTACTGTCCTGTAGGTTATCCCTCCAACCCTGTTCCTGGAGAGCTACTGTCCTGTAGGTTATCCCTCCAACCCTGTTCCTGGAGAGCTACTGTCCTGTAGTAGGTTATCCCTCCAACCCTGTTCCTGGAGAGCTACTGTCCTGTAGTAGGTTATCCCTCCAACCCTGTTCCTGGAGAGCTACTGTCCTGTAGTAGGTTATCCCTCCAACCCTGTTCCTGGAGAGCTACTGTCCTGTAGTAGGTTATCCCTCCAACCCTGTTCCTGGAGAGCTACTGTCCTGTAGGTTATCCCTACAACCCTGTTCCTGGAGAGCTACTGTCCTGTAGGTTATCCCTCCAACCCTGTTCCTGGAGAGCTACTGTCCTGTAGTAGGTTATCCCTCCAACCCTGTTCCTGGAGAGCTACTGTCCTGTAGTAGGTTATCCCTCCAACCCTGTTCCTGGAGAGCTACTGTCCTGTAGGTTATCCCTCCAACCCTGTTCCTGGAGAGCTACTGTCCTGTAGTAGGTTATCCCTCCAACCCTGTTCCTGGAGAGCTACTGTCCTGTAGGTTATCCCTCCAACCCTGTTCCTGGAGAGCTACTGTCCTGTAGTAGGTTATCCCTCCAACCCTGTTCCTGGAGAGCTACTGTCCTGTAGTAGGTTATCCCTCCAACCCTGTTCCTGGAGAGCTACTGTCCTGTAGTAGGTTATCCCTCCAACCCTGTTCCTGGAGAGCTACTGTCCTGTAGTAGGTTATCCCCCAACCCTGTTCCTGGAGAGCTACTGTCCTGTAGTAGGTTATCCCTCCAACCCTGTTCCTGGAGAGCTACTGTCCTGTAGTAGGTTATCCCTCCAACCCTGTTCCTGGAGAGCTACTGTCCTGTAGTAGGTTATCCCTCCAACCCTGTTCCTGGAGAGCTACTGTCCTGTAGTTTATCCCTCCAACCCTGTTCCTGGAGAGCTACTGTCCTGTAGGTTATCCCTCCAACCCTGTTCCTGGAGAGCTACTGTCCTGTAGGTTATCCATCCAACCCTGTTCCTGGAGAGCTACTGTCCTGTAGGTTATCCCTCCAACCCTGTTCCTGGAGAGCTACTGTCCTGTAGTAGGTTATCCCTCCAACCCTGTTCCTGGAGAGCTACTGTCCTGTAGGTTATCCCTCCAAACCTGTTCCTGGAGAGCTACTGTCCTGTAGTAGGTTATCCCTCCAACCCTGTTCCTGGAGAGCTACTGTCCTGTAGGTTATCCCTCCAACCCTGTTCCTGGAGAGCTACTGTCCTGTAGGTTATCCCTCCAACCCTGTTCCTGGAGAGCTACTGTCCTGTAGGTTATCCCTCCAACCCTGTTCCTGGAGAGCTACTGTCCTGTAGGTTATCCCTCCAACCCTGTTCCTGGAGAGCTACTGTCCTGTAGGTTATCCCTCCAACCCTGTTCCTGGAGAGCTACTGTCCTGTAGTAGGTTATCCCTCCAACCCTGTTCCTGGAGAGCTACTGTCCTGTAGTAGGTTATCCCTCCAACCCTGTTCCTGGAGAGCTACTGTCCTGTAGTAGGTTATCCCTCCAACCCTGTTCCTGGAGAGCTACTGTCCTGTAGTAGGTTATCCCTCCAACCCTGTTCTTGGAGAGCTACTGTCCTGTAGGTTATCCCTACAACCCTGTTCCTGGAGAGCTACTGTCCTGTAGGTTATCCCTCCAACCCTGTTCCTGGAGAGCTACTGTCCTGTAGTAGGTTATCCCTCCAACCCTGTTCCTGGAGAGCTACTGTCCTGTAGTAGGTTATCCCTCCAACCCTGTTCCTGGAGAGCTACTGTCCTGTAGGTTATCCCTCCAACCCTGTTCCTGGAGAGCTACTGTCCTGTAGTAGGTTATCCCTCCAACCCTGTTCCTGGAGAGCTACTGTCCTGTAGGTTATCCCTCCAACCCTGTTCCTGGAGAGCTACTGTCCTGTAGTAGGTTATCCCTCCAACCCTGTTCCTGGAGAGCTACTGTCCTGTAGTAGGTTATCCCTCCAACCCTGTTCCTGGAGAGCTACTGTCCTGTAGTAGGTTATCCCTCCAACCCTGTTCCTGGAGAGCTACTGTCCTGTAGTAGGTTATCCCCCAACCCTGTTCCTGGAGAGCTACTGTCCTGTAGTAGGTTATCCCTCCAACCCTGTTCCTGGAGAGCTACTGTCCTGTAGTAGGTTATCCCTCCAACCCTGTTCCTGGAGAGCTACTGTCCTGTAGTAGGTTATCCCTCCAACCCTGTTCCTGGAGAGCTACTGTCCTGTAGTTTATCCCTCCAACCCTGTTCCTGGAGAGCTACTGTCCTGTAGGTTATCCCTCCAACCCTGTTCCTGGAGAGCTACTGTCCTGTAGGTTATCCATCCAACCCTGTTCCTGGAGAGCTACTGTCCTGTAGGTTATCCCTCCAACCCTGTTCCTGGAGAGCTACTGTCCTGTAGTAGGTTATCCCTCCAACCCTGTTCCTGGAGAGCTACTGTCCTGTAGGTTATCCCTCCAAACCTGTTCCTGGAGAGCTACTGTCCTGTAGTAGGTTATCCCTCCAACCCTGTTCCTGGAGAGCTACTGTCCTGTAGTAGGTTATCCCTCCAACCCTGTTCCTGGAGAGCTACTGTCCTGTAAGTTATCCCTCCAACCCTGTTCCTGGAGAGCTACTGTCCTGTAGGTTATCCCTCCAACCCTGTTCCTGGAGAGCTACTTTCCTGTAGTAGGTTATCCCTCCAACCCTGTTCCTGGAGAGCTAATGTCCTGTAGGTTATCCCTCCAACCCTGTTCCTGGAGAGCTACTGTCCTGTAGGTTATCCCTCCAACCCTGTTCCTGGAGAGCTACTGTCCTGTAGTAGGTTATCCCTCCAACCCTGTTCCTGGAGAGCTACTGTCCTGTAGTAGGTTATCCCTCCAACCCTGTTCCTGGAGAGCTACTGTCCTGTAGTAGGTTATCCCTCCAACCCTGTTCCTGGAGAGCTACTGTCCTGTAGTAGGTTATCCCTCCAACCCTGTTCCTGGAGAGCTACTGTCCTGTAGTAGGTTATCCCTCCAACCCTGTTCCTGGAGAGCTACTGTCCTGTAGTAGGTTATCCCTCCAACCCTGTTCCAGGAGAGCTAATGTCCTGTAGTAGGTTATCCCTCCAACCCTGTACCTGGAGAGCTACTGTCCTGTAGTAGGTTATCCCTCCAACCCTGTTCCTGGAGAGCTACTGTCCTGTAGTAGGTTATCCCTCCAACCCTGTTCCTGGAGAGCTACTGTCCTGTAGGTTATCCCTCCAACCCTGTTCCTGGAGAGCTACTGTCCTGTAGGTTATCCCTCCAACCCTGTTCCTGGAGAGCTACTGTTCTGTAGGTTATCCCTCCAACCCTGTTCCTGGAGAGCTACTGTCCTGTAGTAGGTTATCCCTCCAACACTGTTCCTGGAGAGCTACTGTCCTGTAGTAGGTTATCCCTCCAACCCTGTTCCTGGAGAGCTACTGTCCTGTAGTAGGTTATCCCTCCAACCCTGTTCCTGGAGAGCTACTGTCCTGTAGTAGGTTATCCCTCCAACCCTGTTCCTGGAGAGCTACTGTCCTGTAGTAGGTTATCCCTCCAACCCTGTTCCTGGAGAGCTACTGTTCTGTAGGTTATCCCTCCAACCCTGTTCCTGGAGAGCTACTGTCCTGTAGGTTATCCCTCCAACCCTGTTCCTGGAGAGCTACTGTCCTGTAGGTTATCCCTCCAACCCTGTTCCTGGAGAGCTACTGTCCTGTAGGTTATCCCTCCAACCCTGTTCCTGGAGAGCTACTGTCCTGTAGGTTATGCCTCCAACCCTGTTCCTGGAGAGCTACTGTCCTGTAGGTTATCCCTCCAACCCTGTTCCTGGAGAGCTACTGTCCTGTAGGTTATCCCTCCAACCCTGTTCCTGGAGAGCTACTGTCCTGTAGGTTATCCCTCCAACCCTGTTCCTGGAGAGCTACTGTCCTGTAGGTTATCCCTCAAACCCTGTTCCTGGAGAGCTACTGTCCTGTAGTAGGTTATCCCTCCAACCCTGTTCCTGGAGAGCTACTGTCCTGTAGTAGGTTATCCCTCCAACCCTGTTCCTGGAGAGCTACTGTCCTGTAGTAGGTTATCCCTCCAACCCTGTTCCTGGAGAGCTACTGTCCTGTAGTAGGTTATCCCTCCAACCCTGTTCCTGGAGAGCTACTGTCCTGTAGGTTATCCCTACAACCCTGTTCCTGGAGAGCTACTGTCCTGTAGGTTATCCCTCCAACCCTGTTCCTGGAGAGCTACTGTCCTGTAGTAGGTTATCCCTCCAACCCTGTTCCTGGAGAGCTACTGTCCTGTAGTAGGTTATCCCTCCAACCCTGTTCCTGGAGAGCTACTGTCCTGTAGGTTATCCCTCCAACCCTGTTCCTGGAGAGCTACTGTCCTGTAGTAGGTTATCCCTCCAACCCTGTTCCTGGAGAGCTACTGTCCTGTAAGTTATCCCTCCAACCCTGTTCCTGGAGAGCTACTGTCCTGTAGTAGGTTATCCCTCCAACCCTGTTCCTGGAGAGCTACTGTCCTGTAGTAGGTTATCCCTCCAACCCTGTTCCTGGAGAGCTACTGTCCTGTAGTAGGTTATCCCTCCAACCCTGTTCCTGGAGAGCTACTGTCCTGTAGTAGGTTATCCCCCAACCCTGTTCCTGGAGAGCTACTGTCCTGTAGTAGGTTATCCCTCCAACCCTGTTCCTGGAGAGCTACTGTCCTGTAGTAGGTTATCCCTCCAACCCTGTTCCTGGAGAGCTACTGTCCTGTAGTAGGTTATCCCTCCAACCCTGTTCCTGGAGAGCTACTGTCCTGTAGTTTATCCCTCCAACCCTGTTCCTGGAGAGCTACTGTCCTGTAGGTTATCCCTCCAACCCTGTTCCTGGAGAGCTACTGTTCTGTAGGTTATCCCTCCAACCCTGTTCCTGGAGAGCTACTGTCCTGTAGTAGGTTATCCCTCCAACACTGTTCCTGGAGAGCTACTGTCCTGTAGGTTATCCCTCCAACCCTGTTCCTGGAGAGCTACTGTCCTGTAGGTTATCCCTCCAACCCTGTTCCTGGAGAGCTACTGTCCTGTAGTAGGTTATCCCTCCAACCCTGTTCCTGGAGAGCTACTGTCCTGTAGTAGGTTATCCCTCCAACCCTGTTCCTGGAGAGCTACTGTCCTGTAGTAGGTTATCCCTCCAACCCTGTTCCTGGAGAGCTACTGTCCTGTAGTAGGTTATCCCTCCAACCCTGTTCCTGGAGAGCTACTGTTCTGTAGGTTATCCCTTCAACCCTGTTCCTGGAGAGCTACTGTCCTGTAGTAGGGTATCCCTCCAACCCTGTTCCTGGAGAGCTACTGTTCTGTAGTAGGTTATCCCTCCAACCCTGTTCCTGGAGAGCTACTGTCCTGTAGTAGGTTATCCCTCCAACCCTGTTCCTGGAGAGCTACTGTCCTGTAGTAGGTTATCCCTCCAACACTGTTCCTGGAGAGCTACTGTTCTGTAGGTTATCCCTCCAACCCTGTTCCTGGAGAGCTACTGTCCTGTAGGTTATCCCTCCAACCCTGTTCCTGGAGAGCTACTGTTCTGTAGTAGGTTATCCCTCCAACCCTGTTCCTGGAGAGCTACTGTCCTGTAGGTTATCCCTCCAACCCTGTTCCTGGAGAGCTACTGTCCTGTAGTAGGTTATCCCTCCAACCCTGTTCCTGGAGAGCTACTGTCCTGTAGGTTATCCCTCCAACCCTGTTCCTGGAGAGCTACTGTCCTGTAGTAGGTTATCCCTCCAACCCTGTTCCTGGAGAGCTACTGTCCTGTAGGTTATCCCTCCAACCCTGTTCCTGGAGAGCTACTGTCCTGTAGGTTATCCCTCCAACCCTGTTCCTGGAGAGCTACTGTCCTGTAGTAGGTTATCCCTCCAACCCTGTTCCTGGAGAGCTACTGTCCTGTAGGTTATCCCTCCAACCCTGTTCCTGGAGAGCTACTGTCCTGTAGGTTATCCCTCCAACCCTGTTCCTGGAGAGCTACTGTCCTGTAGGTTATCCCTCCAACCCTGTTCCTGGAGAGCTACTGTCCTGTAGTAGGTTATCCCTCCAACCCTGTTCCTGGAGAGCTACTGTCCTGTAGGTTATCCCTCCAACCCTGTTCCTGGAGAGCTACTGTTCTGTAGGTTATCCCTCCAACCCTGTTCCTGGAGAGCTACTGTCCTGTAGTAGGTTATCCCTCCAACCCTGTTCATGGAGAGCTACTCTCCTGTAGGTTGTCCCTCCAACCCTAATCTAGCACACCTGATTCTAATAATTAGCTGGTTGATAAACTGAATCAGGTTAGTTACCAACAGGAGGATAGCGCTCCAGGAACAGGGTTGTAGTGAAAACCAACAGGAGGATAGCTCTCCAGGAACAGGGTTGGAGTGAAAACCGACAGGAGGATAGCTCTCCAGGAACAGGGTTGGAGAGCCCTGCTCTATGACATATCCAAAGGAGAGAGGGATGCAGTGAGAATGAGAGTTGGAGGGAGAGAGAAGGAGGGAGAGAGTGGGAGGGAGAGAGTCGGACGGAGAGAGTCGGAGTGAGAGAGTTGGAGGGAGCAAGTGGGAGGGAGAGAGTCAAAGGGAGAGAATGGGAGGAAGAGAGTTGGAGGGAGAGAGTGGGAGGGAGAGAGAGAGTCAGAGGGAGAGAGTTGGAGGGAGAGAGTGGGGGGGAGAGAGAGAGTCAGAGGGAGAGAGTTGGAGGGAGAGAGTGGGAGGGAGAGAGTCAGAGGGAGAGAGTTGGAGGGAGAGAGTGGGAGGGAGGGAGAGAGTGCGAGGGAGAGAGTGAGAGGGAGAGAGAGAGTTAGAGGGAGAGAGTTGGAGGGAGAGAGTGGGAGGGAGAGAGTCGGAGGGAGAGAGTCGGAGGGAGAAAGTGGGAGGGAGAGAGTCAAAGGGAGAGAGTGGGAGGAAGATAGTTGGAGGGAGAGAGTGGGAGGGAGAGAGTGGGGGGGGGGAGAGAGAGTCAGAGGGAGAGAGTTGGAGGGAGAGAGTGGGGGGGAGAGAGAGAGTCAGAGGGAGAGAGTTGGAGGGAGAGAGTGGGAGGGAGAGAGTGGGAGGGAGAGAGTCGGAGGGAGAGAGTCTGAGGGAGAGAGTCAAAGGGAGAGAGTGGGGGGAGAGAGTCGGAGGGAGAGAGTGGGAGGGAGAGAGTGGGAGGGAGAGACTGGGAGGGAGAGAGTCGGAGGGAGAGAGTGGGAGGGAGAGAGTGGGAGGGAGAGAGTCGGAGGGAGAGAGTGGGAGGGAGAGAGTAGGAGGGAAAGGGGGATATAAGGAAAGAGGAAGAGAGGTAGAAATTGACAGTAAAGTGTCAGAGGGAGAGAGTTGGAGGGAGAGAGTGGGAGGGAGAGAGTGGGAGGGAGAGAGTCAGAGGGAGAGAGTCTGAGGGAGAGAGTCAAAGGGAGAGAGTGGGGGGAGAGAGTCAGAGGGAGAGAGTGGGAGGGAGAGAGTGGGAGGGAGAGACTGGGAGGGAGAGAGTGGGAGGGAGAGAGTCGGAGGGAGAGAGTCGGAGGGAGAGAGTAGGAGGGAGAGAGTAGGAGGGAAAGGGGGATATAAGGAAAGAGGAAGAGAGGTAGAAATTGACAGTAAAGTGTTAAAATGAATATCAGTCCACAATAACTCACATCTGGTGTATGATTCACCGTATCTGTCTCTCTCTAATCCTCTCTGTACCTCTGACTCTCTCTCTCTAATCCTCTCTGTACCTCTGACTCTCTCTCTCTAATCCTCTCTGTACCTCTGACTCTCTCTCTCTATTCCTGTCTGTACCTCTGACTCTCTCTCTAATCCTCTCTGTACCTCTGACTCTCTCTCTCTCTAATCCTCTCTGTACCTCTGACTCTCTCTCTCTAATCCTCTCTGTACCTCTGACTCTCTCTCTCTAATCCTCTCTGTACCTCTGACTCTCTCTCTCTCTAATCCTCTCTGTACCTCTGACTCTCTCGCTCTAATCCTCTCTGTACCTCTGACTCTCTCTCTCTATTCCTGTCTGTACCTCTGACTCTCTCTCTAATCCTCTCTGTACCTCTGACTCTCTCTCTCTCTAATCCTCTCTGTACCTCTGACTCTCTCGCTCTAATCCTCTCTGTACCTCTGACTCTCTCTCTCTAATCCTCTCTGTACCTCTGACTCTCTCTCTCTAATCCTCTCTGTACCTCTGACTCTCTCTCTCTAATCCTCTCTGTACCTCTGACTCTCTCTCTCTAATCCTCTCTGTACCTCTGACTCTCTCTCTCTCTAATCCTCTCTGTACCTCTGACTCTCTCTCTCTATTCCTCTCTGTACCTCTGACTCTCTCTCTAATCCTCTCTGTACCTCTGACTCTCTCTCTCTAATCCTCTCTGTACCTCTGACTCTCTCTCTCTATTCCTCTCTGTACCTCTGACTCTCTCTCTCTAATCCTCTCTGTACCTCTGACTCTCTCTCTCTCTAATCCTCTCTGTACCTCTGACTCTCTCTCTCTCTAATCCTCTCTGTACCTCTGACTCTCTCTCTCTAATCCTCTCTGTACCTCTGACTCTCTCTCTCTAATCCTCTCT
>NC_048567.1:72424792-72432292 GCF_013265735.2 Oncorhynchus mykiss
GAGAGTCGGAGGGAGAGAGTAGGAGGGAGAGAGTAGGAGGGAAAGGGGGATATAAGGAAAGAGGAAGAGAGGTAGAAATTGACAGTAAAGTGTTAAAATGAATATCAGTCCACAATAACTCACATCTGGTGTATGATTCACCGTATCTGTCTCTCTCTAATCCTCTCTGTACCTCTGACTCTCTCTCTCTAATCCTCTCTGTACCTCTGACTCTCTCTCTCTAATCCTCTCTGTACCTCTGACTCTCTCTCTATTCCTGTCTGTACCTCTGACTCTCTCTCTAATCCTCTCTGTACCTCTGACTCTCTCTCTCTCTAATCCTCTCTGTACCTCTGACTCTCTCTCTCTAATCCTCTCTGTACCTCTGACTCTCTCTCTCTAATCCTCTCTGTACCTCTGACTCTCTCTCTCTCTAATCCTCTCTGTACCTCTGACTCTCTCGCTCTAATCCTCTCTGTACCTCTGACTCTCTCTCTCTATTCCTGTCTGTACCTCTGACTCTCTCTCTCTAATCCTCTCTGTACCTCTGACTCTCTCTCTCTCTAATCCTCTCTGTACCTCTGACTCTCTCGCTCTAATCCTCTCTGTACCTCTGACTCTCTCTCTAATCCTCTCTGTACCTCTGACTCTCTCTCTCTAATCCTCTCTGTACCTCTGACTCTCTCTCTAATCCTCTCTGTACCTCTGACTCTCTCTCTCTAATCCTCTCTGTACCTCTGACTCTCTCTCTCTCTAATCCTCTCTGTACCTCTGACTCTCTCTCTCTATTCCTCTCTGTACCTCTGACTCTCTCTCTAATCCTCTCTGTACCTCTGACTCTCTCTCTCTAATCCTCTCTGTACCTCTGACTCTCTCTCTCTATTCCTCTCTGTACCTCTGACTCTCTCTCTAATCCTCTCTGTACCTCTGACTCTCTCTCTCTCTAATCCTCTCTGTACCTCTGACTCTCTCTCTCTCTAATCCTCTCTGTACCTCTGACTCTCTCTCTCTAATCCTCTCTGTACCTCTGACTCTCTCTCTAATCCTCTCTGTACCTCTGACTCTCTCTCTCTATTCCTGTCTATACCTCTGACTCTCTCTCTCTTCCTATTCATTCTGTCTCTCTCTCTTCCTATTCATTCTCTCTCTCTCTCTGGGGTTGCGTGCAGTTAGTGACAGGGATGAGGAGATGATGGAGTGAGAGTGAGAGTGAGAGAGAGTGAGAGAGAGTGAGAGAGAGGGTAAGAGGTGTGTGGGAGTCTTTAGAAGACTACTATAGGTTCATCCATGGGTGAATGTAAGCTGTAAGACCCAGCAGTCTCAACTTCACAGCTATCTGCTCTCGCTCCTCAACAGTTGTTATCGAGGCTAAACGTGTCAACATACACACTACTGTGTTTACAACAACCCACACAGCAGTAACAACCCCCACCCCTGTCTCACCCTCCCCTCGCCTACTCCTCCCTTTCCCTCCACCACCCCCCCCCCCCCCCCCCCCCCTCCTCCCTTTCCTCTCCCCTGCTCCCGCATCCACACCCCCTTCCCTTGTCTCCCTCTCCCATCCCCCTCCATCGCTGACTGCTCGGTCTGACTGCTGTAGCTGGCTGCTCTGTCTGACTGCTCTGTCTGCTTCGTTAAAGAGCAACTGCCCATAAAAACCAACAAATCCATTTGAAAATGGCATATGTGGCATTGATATAAGTCAAAAACATTTATTCTAGTTTAAATATTGACTAGAAAGTGTAAATAGGATACTTTTGGTCATAAAGTCTTGTCTAAAACCTCAGTGGGTCACGAGTAAATGAAGGTTGGGTTTGGATGACAATTATGTCAACAAATCAAGCACCCTTTTGCCAAGCTCCACGTGCAAATCTCTCCTCTACCCACTTCCTTTCCCTTCATTGAATGGGGCTCCGTTGTTTTCTCGCCCCAATGTGTTCAAAGGTCATGGCCAGTGGTGTAGTTGCGTTTCCCAAAAACATGTATTTTTTGTGGGACAGTTTACCCATCTATTGCAGAAAAATTACCACCTTTTTTTTTAACCACCATATCACTGGTCACGGGATGAATGAGACTCAAAAGCCCTAGCTATATGGCCAACTTTGGTTTGCATGACCTGCCGAAGAACCCTATCTTGCAGAATAGGTGGTTGGAGTTTGTTGGTCCCCAGTGGTGGCTAGACC
This sequence comes from Oncorhynchus mykiss, assembly GCF_013265735.2. Lineage (NCBI taxonomy): Eukaryota > Metazoa > Chordata > Actinopteri > Salmoniformes > Salmonidae > Oncorhynchus > Oncorhynchus mykiss. Next base: position 72,426,955 of record NC_048567.1, read on the forward strand.
ATAGACTGCTGGTTATATATCTGGTTATGTATATTTTGATAATCATTATCACTATCATTGCTAGCATAGCTGATGTTAGCTAGCTAGCTACCTAACTAGCTACTTGGATTGGAAACACAATAACATGTCAAAAGAAGACAAATATTTAGGAAAACCTTTTTGTGGTGATTGTGATGTTGCCAGGTTGACTGTATTTTAGCTAGCTGACATTAGATAGCTATTTTTTGGAAGCTAGCTAACAGTAATGGAAGAAACATCATCATTTAGCAAAGTTGTTTCCTACTAATTATTTGTAGCAATATCATCGTATTCCCATGCCACTCTAAGTTAGTGTAATTATATGAAAGAGTCACATTAGCCTCGCAGGTGCAACCCATGTCTAGCGCACAAATACATATTGGATGCAGTTAGTACCAGCTAACTCATGTCTGACTACAACCATGACTAACTAGCAGCAACAAACTCAAACCAAGCCAGGGCCATAGCAAAACAAGTCACAGTTGGTTGCATAGTGTAACCGCGTCACCGGCCTGAATCGATTCACATCTGGAGCCAGTCAGCCTGTATAGCATAAAATTAGCTTCCAAACGTTATTTCTCGAGGTATGTTTATAATTGAGGGATGATGACAGTCACTGACCCTGTTTTTCTGTTAGATAAAGTGGACAGTTGGGTTCCAGACTGATCCCCTGGTCATGAAGGGATGCCGGGACCTACCAGAAGGAGGTGTCATAACATGTCCAGCAATGTGATTGCAATGGTTTAGCGACCTCCAAAAATCAATGTGATTGAATGGGGAGAAACAGCTGCCTGCGAGGCTCTGACAGATGGGTGTGCCTTGGTGGTGGCAAGAAAATGGCCAAAACAAACCACACCCCCAAGCCAACTCACGTTTGGCTTCTGTCATGGCCGCCAGCATTTCTTGAGGAGCAAGCCAAAAAACGAGGCCAAATCAGCGGGTGCAGTTCCCCTTTAACACTGGGACACACACACACACACATACATACACACACACAAACAGACACACACAAACACTGGGAGGAACTGCATGATGGGAAACAAACTCACACTTATACTCTCGCATGTGTGTTGTCTGCTTATATATATATATATATATATATATATATATATATATATATATATATATATATATATATATACTGTGTAATGATTACGATTTGGATCAATAAATGGGTTTTAGTGAATAAAGCATTTGTATGTGAGTGGACAAATGTGACGGATAGATAAACAGGAAATGAAGAACCAGATCAATATAATAAACAAATGTGGCTAACCCAGGGTGAATAGTGTGTATCAGCAGCACTAACACTGTTTGAATGAAACACACAAAGGCAGGAGTAATCTGTGGGAGGACAAATCTATCCTGCCAAGGCTAAGCCATTGTGACAAACAGACCCAGAGAGACGGATGTAGAGAGATGGAAGGAGAGGAAGGGAGAGAGATGGAGGGAAGGAGGTGAGGGTGGGTGAGAGAGAGAGAAAAGAGAGAAAGTGAAGAGAGAGAGATGGAGGGAAGGAGGTGAGGGTGGGTGAGAGAGAGGGAAAAGAGAGAAAGTGAAGAGAGAGAGATGGATGGAGAGGAAGGGAGAGAGATGGAGGGAAGGAGGTGAGGGTGGGCGAGAGAGAGGGAAAAGAGAGAAAGTGAAGAGAGAGAGATGGAGGGAAGGAGGTGAGGGTGGGTGAGAGAGAGATGGAGGGGAGGAGGTGAGGGTGGGTGAGAGAGAGGGAAAATAGAGAAAGTGAAGAGAGAGAGAGATGGAGGGAAGGAGGTGAGGGTGGGTGAGAGAGAGGGAAAAGAGAGAAAGTGAAGAGAGAGCGATGGAGGGAAGGAGGTGAGGGTGGGTGAGAGAGAGGGAAAAGAGAGAAAGTGAAGAGAGAGAGATGGAGGGAAGGAGGTGAGGGTGGGTGAGAGAAAGTGAAGAGAGAGAGATGGAGGGAAGGAGGTGAGGGTGGGTGAGAGAGAGGGAAAAGAGAGAAAGTGAAGAGAGAGATGGAGGGAAGGAAGTGAGGGTGGGTGAGAGAGAGAGAGAGATGGAGGGAAGGAGGTGAGGGTGGGTGAGAGAGAGAGAGATGGAGGGAAGGAGGTGAGGTGGGTGAGAGAGAGAGAGAGAGATGGAGGGAAGGAGGTGAGGGTGGGTGAGAGAGAGATGGAGGGAAGGAGGTGAGGGTGGGTGAGAGAGAGATGGAGGGAAGGAGGTGAGGGTGGGTGAGAGAGAGAAAGAGATGGAGGGAAGGAGGTGAGGGTGGGTGAGAGAGAGAGATGGAGGGAGGGAAGGAGGTGAGGGTGGGTGAGAGAGAGATGGAGGGAAGGAGGTGAGGGTGGGTGAGAGAGAGATGGAGGGAAGGAGGTGAGGGTGGGTGAGAGAGAGATGGAGGGAAGGAGGTGAGGGTGGGTGAGAGAGAGAGATGGAGGGAAGGAGGTGAGGGTGGGTGAGAGAGAGAGAGATGGAGGGAAGGAGGTGAGGGTGGGTTAGAGAGAGAGAGAGAGAGATGGAGGGAAGGAGGTGAGGGTGGGTGAGAGAGAGGGAAAAGAGAGAAAGTGAAGAGAGAGAGATGGAGGGAAGGAGGTGAGGGTGGGTGAGAGAGAGGGAAAAGAGAGAAAGTGAAGAGAGAGAGATGGAGGTGAGGGTGGGTGAGAGAGAGAGAGAGATGGAGGTGAGGGTGGGTGAGAGAGAGGGAAAAGAGAGATGGATGGAGAGAAACAAGCACATGAGTAATAAAGGTCCAATTAGGTTACAAGAGAGCACAGATTAACCTCTGCTACATACACACAAACACACACACACACGGACAGGTCAGCGTAAATATCAGGGTTGGGGTCAATTCTATTCCAATTCAGCTACACTGAAATTCCAATTCCAATCCAAATGATCTTCGATGTTGTTCAATGAGGTTTACATTCTAAATTAGGTAGAATGACATGAAATCTGTTTCACCAAAGTTGACGTACACAAACGGAGTGTACGAGAGGAGAGATACAGAGAGGGAGATGGTTAAATAGAGACAGTCTTCCTCTCCTTCAGAGGAGAGATACAGAGAGGGGAGATGGTTAAATAGAGGCAGTCTTCCTCTCCTTCCGAGGAGAGATACAGAGAGGGAGATGGTTAATTAGAGACAGTCTTCCTCTCCTTCCGAGGAGAGATACAGAGAGGGAGATGGTTAAATAGAGACAGTCTTCCTCTCCTTCAGAGGAGAGATACAGAGAGGGGAGATGGTTAATTAGAGACAGTCTTCCTCTCCTTCAGAGGAGAGATACAGAGAGGGAGATGGTTAATTAGAGACAGTCTTCCTCTCCTTCCGAGGAGAGATACAGAGAGGGAGATGGTTAAATAGAGACAGTCTTCCTCTCCTTCAGAGGAGAGATACAGAGAGGGGAGATGGTTAATTAGAGACAGTCTTCCTCTCCTTCAGAGGAGAGATACAGAGAGGGGAGATGGTTAAATAGAGGCAGTCTTCCTCTCCTTCAGAGGAGAGATACAGAGAGGGAGATGGTTAAATAGAGGCAGTCTTCCTCTCCTTCAGAGGAGAGATACAGAGAGGGAGATGGTTAAATAGAGGCAGTCTTCCTCTCCTTCCGAGGAGAGATACAGAGAGGGAGATGGTTAAATAGAGGCAGTCTTCCTCTCCTTCAGAGGAGAGATACAGAGAGGGAGATGGTTAAATAGAGACAGTCTTCCTCTCCTTCCTGCTTGTGCGAGGTATTAACAGCCCTTGCCAGCCTCTTCCCTGGGATGGAATTAGGAATCCGAAGGAGGGAATCTGAAACGCTTCCATAATGTGTCAACCAACACTGGTTTCCAAAAAGAGATTTTAGCAGGAGAATGAAACTGTCACATCATCAGAATGGTTTGTCTAAATGGCAGAGGGGAGAGATAGGGTGGTAGAATCTGGCAGCTATGTTCCAGGGCGGTATTTCAACTAAAATAAGCAGCCCCCGGGCAACGAGAGAGAGAAACAGGGAGGTTAGAATGAAAATTGTAGGGGCGGAGAGGGAGATGGGGAGTGGGAGAAAGAGGGCGGATGAGAGAGAAAGACCAAAAAATCAAATCTGGGTAGTTGCCCAAGGATTTCCTGCTCCGACCTCAGATATACAGCTGTGGAATTAGAACTTGTTTTAAAAATACCCTTCACAAGCATATTGGGGGGTGGGGGGTTGGGGTCTGCCTGTTGGGCCTCACCAAAACCTCAGGTCCAATAGCTTATTTATCATCCTTAGTTGAAAGTGATTAGTAAGGGGGTGAGTGAGATGCCTATGGGATCCCAGCAGGCTACAGAGTTCATACGGAAACATAACACAACTAGTCTGTGTTCCCTCTAGCAAAGTGCTCTGAACAGAGACACATTGATTCCTGATCAAACAAGTGTGATCGTCACTCACATTGTAAAATAACAGGCCTCACAATAACTAACAAGCTAATATATACAGTAGTGTTGTATCTCTTCTGTCCAGGCCAGGATTAGATCTTTCTCTATAGGGGAGTGATAATGAGCCGTAGAACTGAACAGAGACCTATTAGGATCACAAACAACCAACAACAAATCAATTACTTCTGGCAAATGAAACATACTAATGGCAACGTCTATAAATAGTGTGACTGGTAACGACAATGACAGGAATATGACTGGATTATTAGTAGGTTTTCAAAAAGACTTCTGTGTAAAGTGCATTGGTTTGCTCACACATAGGCCTATAATACATACATATACACTATGATTGATGAATCATAATTCAAATATCTTTATTTTTCAGATAAAATACTGGGTTAATTGAATATTCCCCTTAATAAAGCAGCTGTTAATTGAAAAGGGAATAATAGTGAATAGCAGGCAGTGCGAACACAGAGGCCTGTGCGGTATAGAGATTGTATTAAGATCGGAGCTCGCGCAGTGTTGAAGCAACACAATGCTCCCTCTAACCCTCCACAGTGACAATGGAAGAATAGAGTGTGTTCTTGGTCATCCATTATGCTTGATGATTGCACTATTTTAGCAGCGTCACACTCTGCTGGGCTGATGGAATCATGTGATTCAGAATGCTTGTCGAACTTCATTCGTTTTTTCTCTCTTTAATTATTACGGAAATTTAGGAGGAGAAATCAAATCAAAATATTCAATATTAGAAAAATGAAGATCACAAAATTTGAATAATGATTGTGGATTGTGTGTGTTTCACTTAGCTCATAACAGTTGACACAGCAGAGAGAGAGAGAAAGAGAAAGAGAGAGGGAGAGAGAGAGAGACAGAGAGAGAGGGGGAGAGAGAGAGAGAGAGAGAGAGAGAGAGAGGGGGGGGAGAGAGAGAGAGAGCGAGAGAGAGAGA
>NC_048567.1:72434792-72444792 GCF_013265735.2 Oncorhynchus mykiss
GAGTGAGGGAGAGAGAGAGGAAAAGAGAGAGAGAGAGAGAGGAAAAGAGAGAGGGAAGAAAAGAGAGAGGGAAGAGAGAGAGAGGGGGAGAGAGGGAGAGAGAGAGCAAGAGAGAGCGAGGGAGAGAGAGAGAGAGAGGGATAGAGAGAGTGACAGAGAGAGAGAGAGAGAGAGAGAGAGAGGGAAGAGAGAGTGACAGAGAGAGAGGAAAAGAGAGAGAGAGAGGAAAAGAGAGAGGGAAGAAAAGAGAGAGGGAAGAGAGAGAGAGGGAGAGAGGGAGAGAGAGCGAGAGAGAGGGAGAGAGAGAGAGAGAGCGAGGGAGAGAGAGAGAGAGAGCGAGGGAGAGAGAGAGAGAGAGAGAGAGAGAGAGAGGGAGAGAGAGAGTGACAGAGAGAGATAGAGAGAGGGAAGAGAGAGTGACAGAGAGAGAGAGGAAAAGAGAGAGAGAGAGAGAGGAAAAGAGAGAGGGAAGAAAAGAGAGGGAAGAGAGAGAGAGAGGGAGAGAGGGAGAGAGAGCGAGAGAGAGGGAGAGAGAGAGAGAGAGAGAGAGAGGGGGAAGAGAGAGTGACAGGGAGAGAGAGGAAAAGAGAGAGAGAGAGATAGAGAGAGGGAGACTTGAGTGACTTGTGGGTATTTGTTTGTGTGTGCCTTGTGATATTCTGTGCTGTTGAACTACAGTAGGGGAGAGTGGGGGAAGTTGAGCCAAAGGGGTAAGTTGAACCACCCTTCTTTCTAGGAAACCATACACAAAATGAATCATGTGACCAAATACTTAGGAAGAGGTCATAATTTCATGGAGTCTGTGAAGGAAGAAACCCCATGGAAAAAGTGGTAAGCAAGTTAGGTCCAAAAACAAGATTTTCACCAAATCATAAACATGTATTGTGTTAGATGTTTCATGGTGATTGTATCTAAACCAAAGTAGATCATTTGAACCTTTAGTGACTCCCCATCCCGCATGCGGGAGCGTAATCATCGACTGACACTAATTAGCATAACGCAACGGACATAAATATTCCTGGAAAATATTCCTATTCATGAATATCACAAATAAAATATATTGAGACACAGCTTAGCCTTTTGTTAATCACCCTGTCATCTCAGATTTTCAAAATATGCTTTACAGCCCAAGCTAGACAAGCATTTGTGTAAGTTTATCGATAGCCTAGCATAGCATTTTGTCCAGCTAGCAGCAGGTAACTTGGTCACGGAAATCCGAAAAGCAATCAAATTAAATCGTTTACCTTTGATGAGCTTCGGATGTTTTAACTCACGAGGCTCCCAGTTAGATAGCAAATGTTCCTTTTTTCCCAAAATATTATTTTGTAGGCGAAATAGCTCCGTTTGTTCTTCACGTTTGACGTTTCACGTCACAATGCTATAGACACCTTGAGGAATACGTAGAAAGAGTAAACTGGTTGATAGCCCATTCACTGCTCAATAGGGACGCATTGGAACGCAGCGCTTTCAAAACATGAGGCATTTCCGGATTGGATTTTTCTCAGGCTTTCGCCTGCAACATCAGTTCTGTTATACTCACAGACAATATTTTTACAGTTTTGGAAACTTTAGAGTGTTTTCTATCCTAAGCTGTCAATTATATGCATATTCTAGCATCTTGTCCTGACAAAATATCCCGTTTACTACGGGAACGTTATTTTTCAAAAATGAAAATACTGCCCCCTAGTCACAAAAAGTTTTTAAGATTGTTCTATACATCAGTTGGGGTCTCAATATGAGATAGTAAACCTAGCATGTAAGTGCATCATTGTAGCTGCATGGGCTAATATAGTCTAAATGTTTGCCTTGTGGTAAGTTGAGCCAATGACCATGGGGTACGTTGAGCAAATGGTTGAGCCAATGGCAAGTTGAGCAAATTGAAGTGTTTTCTGCCCAGGCTTAATGCAAGGCATTAATGCTGGGATATGAGATAACAACAGGGTGTGGCCTATGTTGAAAGTGTTTAAGTAAAAAAGTACAAAGTGTTTGTTAGGTTTTAAAATATGCTTAAAATTATTACAAGACCAAAAGCGATTGTGATTGTGTTGAATTGTGTTTGGGTAATAAAGATTGTCATGGTTTTAAAACGGCAGTGGTAATATTTCATTCAGTACAGACATTTGTAGGATGCATAACCCTCTAACCCTGCTTACCCTGTACTGTGGCTCAACATACCCCATACCCGAGGTAAATTGTATAAAGAGACCACGTTTTTTGGAAAAACTATGTTTTCAAAACTAATGTTTACATTAATTCTGATTATTTCCAGGGATACAAAACATCCTGAAATATATGTAGAATATGATATTTCCCTTGACGGAGTGATGATAAATGTAAAAAATAGCTAAATTTACCCCACTCCCCCGTACCTATAGTGTAAATATAAATGCCTGTGCGAATCCTTCCTTCCTTCCTTATAAATGTGTATATACGTGCGTGTGAGTTTGTGGGCTGCTCTTAAAAGGTGGTTTTATTCCATCTGTGCTCTCCCAGCCTCTGGGTTTACCATAATAACCATCTGTCCTCTCCCAGCCTCTGGGTTTACCATAATAACCATCTGTCCTCCCCCAGCCTCTGGGTTTACCATAATAACCATCTGTGCTCTCCCAGCCTCTGGGTTTACCATAATAACCATCTGTCCTCTCCCAGCCACTGGGTTTACCATAATAACCATCTGTCCTCTCCCAGCCTCTGGGTTTACCATAATAACCATCTGTCCTCTCCCAGCCTCTGGGTTTACCATAATAACCATCTGTCTTCACCCAGCCTCTGGGTTTACCATAATAACCATCTGTCCTCCCCCAGCCTCTGGGTTTACCATAATAACCATCTGTGCTCTCCCAACCTCTGGGTTTACCATAATAACCATCTGTCCTCTCCCAGCCTCTGGGTTTACCATAATAACCATCTGTCCTCTCCCAGCCTCTCGGTTTACCATAATAACCATCTGTCCTCTCCCAGCATCTGGGTTTACCATAATAACCATCTCACCCTACTAATCTCTAATCGAATGACAGCTTCATTTTCCACCAGGCGTGACATTATCAACCCCATGACAAATATCCAGCAGGTCACACACACACTCAAACGCACACGCGTGTATATACTATAAATGACCAGTACCATTCATACTCATAGTGTTCACCACTAACTGTAGCCGTCATGCTTACTTGACCCTGACTATAAAACTTGGACTATAAAACGTGTGGACTCCGTAACGCGTGGACTCCGTAACGCAAACGTGTGGACTCCGTAACGCGTGGACTCCGTAACGCGTGGACTCCGTAACGTGTGGACTCCGTAACGTGGACTCCGTAACGCGTGGACTCCGTAACGTGGACACCGTAACGTGGACTACGTAACGTGGACTCCGTAACGCGTGGACTCCGTAACGCGTGGACTCCGTAACGTGGACTACGTAACGTGGACTCCGTAACGTGGACTACGTAACGTGGACTACGTAACGTGGACTACGTAACGTGGACTACGTAACATGGACTCCGTAACGCGTGGACTCCGTAAGGTGGACTACGTAACATGGACTACGTAACACGTGGACTCCGTAAGGTGGACTACGTAACATGGACTCCGTAACGTGGACTACGTAACATGGACTCCGTAACGCGTGGACTCCGTAAGGTGGACTACGTAACATGGACTCCGTAACGTGGACTACGTAACATGGACTCCGTAACGTGGACTACGTAACATGGACTACGTAACACGTGGACTCCGTAACGTGGACTATGTAACATGGACTATGTAACATGGACTTGACTTCATACCATTTAGAAACCTTTACCTAAATTAAATAAGCGAGAGAGGGTGATTGGAGTAACTAGAGTGGCTGGGAAGGAGTGAGGGAGAGAGAGAGAGAAGAAGAGGATGAAAGAATAGAGAACTCAAAAGGAAGCGAAAGAGGACGGGGGGGGGGGGGGGGGGGGGTATAAATCAATTTGTTTTAAATGACGTGTCACCACATGGTGGCAGTTACAGGGCTGAGCATGGCCCACTGAGACCTCTGACACACACACACACAAACACACAGCAGCTGCCAGTGACAGAGGTGAGACAGCATCCCTCTAACTGTCTCCTGTCTATCACAAACAGATGGTGACACACACACACAATTTAAAGAAGGGGTTGCCGTGAACAGTGTCAGTAACTTACAGGCAGCTAAATAATTAATAATTTATTATCACATTTCTGTAGCGCTTTTCAAAAGAATCTCAAAGTACTTCAAAAGCAAAAAACAAACAACCAATACATCATCATGAGTAGCCTAGTTAAAGTTACCTAGGTCAAACCAATACATCATCATGAGTAGCTTAGGAAGTTAGCTAGGTCAAACCAATACATCATCATGAGTAGCCTAGGTTAAGTTAGCTAGGTCAAACCAATACATCATCATGAGTAGCCTAGTTAAAGTTACCTAGGTCAAACCAATACATCATCATGAGTAGCCTAGGTTAAGTTAGCTAGGTCAAACCAATACCCAATACATCATCATCAGTTACAACAACCAATTCGTCTGTTGTAACTTTAATGGGTTACAGAGTTAATATTTACAGTTAATTAATTGAGCTGTATCTAAATATATTTACATATGTAATTGTATTAGAATTTGTGTGTTGTAGATTGAGAGACTGGATGGTCGGTGCAGGGACCAGTGTCCATGTCAAGTGTCGCCGAGGCAACATGCATGTTCATCCCACTTGATGAAGACACACTAGTCTTCAAACAACTGCATGCATTCTGGGAGCTTGAGTCTCTGGGTTTTATAAGCGAGAAAACACAGAACCCAGAGGAAAACGAGGCTCTACAGAGGTTCGAGACAACAACATCCTTCAAAGATGGGCGATACCATGTGGAGTTACCATGGAAACGAGCAATGCCAGAACTCCAACACAACTATAGAATCTCCAAGAAATGGTTTGAAGGTCTGAAGAAAAGACTGAAGAAGGATGTGACGTTGTACAGCAGATACAATGAAGTAGTAGAGGACTACTTACAACAGGATATGGCAGAGGACGTGCCCAAGGACAACGCATCAAGCGCAAACAACGTAAAATACTACTTACCTCACCATGCAGTACTCCGAGAAGATAAGGTGACGACAAAACTGAGGGTGGTGTTTGATGCCTCGTCCCATGAAGATGGCTGTCCATCCCTCAATGACTGTCTGTCTACTCACAGGACCGAACCTGAATCCGGATCTGCTCAGCGTTCTGATAAGGTTCAGACTACATGAGATCGCATTCATGGCAGACATCAAGAAAGCTTTCCTGCAGATATCCCTAGCAAAGAGAGGCAGAGACGCCGTGAGATTCCTATAACTCACAGGCCCATCAAGGGGAGAAAATGAAGAGGAGTTGCGCGTGATGAGGATGAAAAGAGTGGTATTTGGCGCTTCCATTCTTGCTGGCAGCTACAATCAGGAAGCACCTGAAACAATATGAAACAGAACAACCAGAAGTTGTAGAGATACTGAGAGAGTCACTCTATGTAGATGACTTCATTGCAAGTTCAAGCAATGTTGAAGAGGCTTACCTTGTGACAACAACTGCAAAGCGAATGCTGTCAATTGCAGGCATGGACCTCTGCAAGTGGATGACCAATTCTCCTGAATTGAAAACAAAATGGGAGGAGAGTACGACAACTGACCACCCGTTGACGTTAGAAACACAAGGAGTAGTGCTGAAGGTTTTAGGTTTAGTATGGAGACCGGAAACAGATGACTTTGTGTTTGACCTCAGGCGACTACTGAGCATTCTAAAGCAAAAGGAAAACACAAAGAGAAGTGTTCTGCAGTCGTCTGCACGTATCTTCGACCCTCTTGGTTTTCAGAACCCCTTCACCATCAGGATCAAGTGCATGTTCCAGGAAATGTGGGAGAGGGGACTCAGCTGGGACGAAGAATTACCACCTGATCTGACACGAGAATGGCAACAGTGGTGTTCAGAACTACCCCAGTTACACCAGCTCACCATACCAAGGTGGTACAGAACAGACATGCGGCCACAGAATAACCACACCCTGAAACTACACGTGTTCTGTGATGCAAGTGAAAGGGCTTACGGTGCAGTAGCTTACTTGCAAGGTGAATCACAAGACAGGGAAACAACGACAAGTCTAGTCACATCCAAGTCCAGGGTCACCCACTCAAGAAAATGATGCTGCCACGCCTGGAGCTCATGGGAGCTGTGATTGGAGCGAGACTAGCAAACAACCTGATGACCACACTGAAAATGGAAGAAAAACAGATCAAAATGTGGACAGACTCGATGATCGTGCTGCATTGGATTTGCAGCTCAGCTCAGAAATGGAAACAGTTTGTCGCAAACAGAGTGACAGAGATCCAGTCCTTGACCAATCCAGAGTCACGGTCACATATTGAAGGGAAAACTAATCCAGCCGACCTCCCTACAAGAGGACAAACTGTTCAAAACTTGACACAGAGAGAGCTATGGTGGAATGGACCCAGAATTCTGACATCACCCAATCAGTCAGAGGAGACTGATGATAACAAGGTTCCAGAAGAGGTCAATACAGAACTCAAGTCCAGTCGCCAGGTTACTGTACAACTTGCAGCAAACAGCACAGACATCACTGACCCCGTGTTGGAGCTTGAAAGGCACAGCAAACTGAAAAGAGTGTTCAGAGTCACCGCCTGGATAAAGAGATTCATAGCCAATGCTCGTACAAGCATAAAGATGCAATGTGAACTGACTGCTGACGAACTGTTCGATGCAGAAAAGTACTGGATCAAGGTAACGCAACAACATTGTTTCGGACAGGTGATCAAACTACTGAAGGCAGGAAAAGGCCTAAACAATGACTGTAAAATCAGAGAACTGAAACCGTTCCTGGACAAACACGAACTACGCAATGTAGGAGGAATGCAAGGTAATCTACTCAGACAATGCAAAAATGTTCAAGAGAGCTGATCAGGACTTGAAAGAGCTGTGGAAGGCAATCGAAGAGCCCCAACTCTTGGCGTTCTTCTCAGAAAGGGGCATCACCTGGAGGTTCATCGCCGAGCGAGCAGCCTGGTGGGGCGGATTCTGGGAAAGACTCGTCAGGTCAGTGAAAACATGCTTGAGAAAGGTTCTTGGGAGAGCTTCACTCAACTTTGAAGAGATGTGCACAGTCCTGACAGAGGTTGAAGCTATCCTAAATTCTAGGCCTTTGACCTTCGTGCACAATGAAGTGGATGAAGTGGATGAACCACAACCCCTTTACCACTTCCTGGTGGGTAAAAGACTAACCTATTTTCCACCCAAGCCATTTCCAGCTGACACTCAGAACCCAACGCTTAACAAGGAAGAAATGACCCGCAGATGGAAGTACAGGCAGAGACTTGTGACCAGCTTCTGGAACAGTTGGCGAAGAGACTACTTGCTGGATCTAAAGTCAGCACACAGCTGTAAACACCACAGCCCACCCCACTGAAAGCGGGTGACGTTGTACTCATTGGAGAAGATAACACACCCAGACAAACCTGGAAACTAGGAAAAATTGAGGAACTGTTTCCAGGCTGAGATGGCCTAGTTAGGTCATGTTCAGTTTGTACTGCTTCAGGGACTTTGTTGAGGAGACCTATTCAGTTGATATACTTCCTCGAGATTTAGATGAACACCGTTGTTCATCGGGAGGAGGATGTTTTAACTTGAATGGGTTACAGAGTTAATGTTTACAGTTAATTCATTGAGCTGTATCTAAATATATGTTCTTTACAGCTATTTACATATGTAATTGTATTAGAATTTGTGTGTTGGAGATTGAGATAACTACATACATATTTTTGTTGTATTGGTTAGTATTGGATTACGCTTTTGACTGCAAGTTCCAGAATGCCTTGCGACAGGAAGTAGATAGAAAACGCGCCAGTTATGTACAAGTGACAAGTGATTATTCTGACTTTCGCTAGCAACTTTCTTTTGTTGTTTTGTAGAATCTAAAGTTGTTAAATGTAACGTGAACAAGTAGTATTACTAAAATAATTTTTCATTTCAAACCTGACGTTAATTTGAAGATAGTTATTCTATAACATCGTCATGAGTAGCCTAGCTATAGTTAGCTAGGTCAACCAATACATCATCCTGACTAGCCTAACTATAGTTAGCTAGGTCAACCAATACACCATCATGAGTAGCCTAGCTATAGTTAGCTAGGTCAACCAATAGAAGCCAAGTATTTGAGTGCATGCATCGTCCAAAAATGGACATGGATAGTTCATTGATTGATCAGAGGAAGGTGGTCAGGGAGATAGAAAATTAGATAGAAAAATTGGCAAGTAGGTTATTGTATTTCTTATTGGTGTACAGCTATTGTGATCTAAATACACTAGCAAAGCAAGTAGTATGTAATGACACAGTTCAATACCTTACAACTGACCCTCATCTACAAATTGGGTCAGCAGAGACTATATTTTCTCAAAAAGATGGGATATTTTCATGTGGACTGTACTATGCTGACTGTTTTACAACTCTTTTATTGGGAGCATGTTAACCTTTTGTATTGTTTGTTGCTACTGTTAGTCAGAAGAAAGTGCTGAGAAGGATTTTCACCACAGCAAGCAAGGTACTCAGAGTCAGACAGTCAACTCCTGGCCCTCGATACAACAGAAGTGGGACAGAGACTGAGATTTCAGCAGCAAGTAGACTTTACCCTTAGGCACAGAGCTAGGATCAGGGTAATACAGAACTGATCTTAGATCAGTGACTAGGGGCAACGCCACCTTCCTCTGATATATCACTGGGTTAATAATCCACGAGGCAGGTGGCCATATTGTGTGTCTGATCATCTGCTGTTTGAAGATAACTGACAGACCTTTTCAGACCCCTCAGATAATAACGAGCCTACAGACACTCAGTCAGACGAATCACACCTTAAAGGCCTCCTCTCCTTCTGTGACCTCTACCCGTTGATACGTGAGAGCCCTAACTCATCCTGCCCCAACCACGTTCCCCCCTCACCTTCTCACTCCAGCTGATTCTTACCTTGTTTGTGTTTGACTACCACAGTTGTACTTTTACTATACATAACAGTTTTACCTATGTGACTTTCTCTGAAGTTACCAGTGGCACTCTCTAGTATGTTCTCTGGTTCCAGTAGGACAGGACAGGCTATGGAAACGAAGACTGACAATCAATAACACAGCCACCTATAGACATGGTCTCAAGGTGAACCTTGCACCTGAGGGAACACAGTTTGGATGGAGAGAGAGAGAAAGGGATAGAGAGACAGAGAGAGAAAGGGAGAGAGATAAATTGTGATTGCAAAATGGAGAGGAGTGAGATAAAGTGAGAGGGATAGAGGAGAAAAGAAACAGAAAGACAGAACGAATGGGACAAAGGCAGAAAGAGAGGGTGAAAGAGAGAGAGAGAGAGAGAAAGATAGCACATTCTATTGTGAAACAAAAAGCAATGAACATGGATCTCCCCTGGGTCAGAGAGCAATGTCATCTCCCACACAGGGCCTTTCAGGGTCAGCAGAGCCACACGGCTGGCCAACACACTGCCTGTCTACAAACCACACATAACAAGGTTACACCTCACCAGAGAGAAGGAGAGAGAGAGTAGGAAAGGGAAGGAGAGGAGGGAAGGGAGAGAGAGGAGGAAAGGGAGAGAGAGAGATAAAGGGAGAGGGTGAGAAAGGGAGGGAGAGAGGTGGCAGAATACACAGTGGCAGAATACCTGACCACTGTAACTGACTATGTACAGACTCAGTGAGCATAGCCTTGCTATTGAGAAAGGCCGCCGTAGGCAGACCTGGCTCTCAAGAGAAGACAGTCTATATGAACACTGCCCACAAAATGAGGTGGAAACTGAGCTAACCTCCTGCCCAATGTATGATCATATTTGAGACACATATTCCCCTCAGATTACACAGATTTTGATAAACTCCCATATCTATTGGCTGAAATACCACAGTGTGCCATCACAGCAGTAAGATGTGTGACCTGTTGCCACAAGAAAAGGTCAACCAGTTAAGAACA
>NC_048567.1:72449792-72469792 GCF_013265735.2 Oncorhynchus mykiss
ACTAATACCTATTACACCACAGAGAGGTTCATATGTTAACTAATACCTATTACACCACAGAGAGGTTTATATGATAAATAATACCTATTACACCACAGAGAGGTTCATATGATAACTAATACCTATTACACCACAGAGAGGTTCATATGTTAACATTATAACTAATACCGATTACACCACAGAGAGGTTCATATGATAACTAATACCTATTACACCACAGAGAGGTTAATATGTTAATATTATAACTAATACCTATTACACCACAGAGAGGTTCATATGATAACTAATACCTATTACACCACAGAGAGGTTCATATGTTAACATTCTAACTAATACCGATTACACCACAGAGAGGTTCATATGATAACTAATACCTATTACACCACAGAGAGGTTCATATGTTAACATTATAACTAATACCTATTACACCACAGAGAGGTTCATATGATAACTAATACCTATTACACCACAGAGAGGTGCATATGTTAATATGATAAATAATACCTATTACACCACAGAGAGGTTCATGTGATAACTAATACCTATTACACCACAGAGAGGTTTATATGATAACTAATACCTATTACACCACAGAGAGGTTCATATGATAACTAATACCTATTACACCACAGAGAGGTTCATGTGATAACTGATACCTATTACACCACAGAGAGGTTCATATGTTAATATTATAACTAATACCTATTACACCACAGAGAGGTTCATATGTTAATATTATAACTAATACCTATTACACCACAGAGAGGTTCATATGTTAACCAGTTAGAGCTCTAGGGGCGCTATTTCATTTTTGGATGCATATTCTTGACAGTTTTGGAAAGAAAACACTCTGAAGTTTCAGAATCTGCAAAGATTTTGTCTGTAAGTGCCCCAGAACTCATTCTACAGGCGAAACCAAGATGATGCATCACCCAGGAATTAGCAGAATTTCTGAAGCTCTGTTTTCCATTCTCTCCTTATATGGCTGTGATTGCGCAACGAATGAGCCTACACTTTCTGTCGTTCGCCCAAGGTCTTAGCAGCATTGTGACGTATTTGTAGGCATATCATTGGAAGATTGACCATAAGAGACTACATTTTCCAAGTGTCCGCCTGGTGTCCTGCGTCGAATTCGGTGCGCAATTGCCAGCTGCTTCTACTTTACCATTTGATTCAGGGGAGAAAGCATGTGTCCAAGAACGATGTATCAATGAAGAGATATGTGAAAAACACCTTGATGATTGATTCTAAACAACGTTTGCCATGTTTTCAGTCGATATTATGGAGTTAATTTGGAAAAAAGTTTGCGTTTTGAGGACTGAATTTATGGATTTTTTTTGGTAGCCAAATGTGATGTATAAAACGGAGCTATTTCTAATACACAAGGAATCTTTTTGGAAAAACTGAGCATCTGCTATCTAACTGAGAGTATCCTCATTGAAAACATCAGAAGTTCTTCAAAGGTAAATGATTTTATTTGAAGGCTTTTATGTTTTTGTTAATGTTGCGTGCTGGATGCTAACGCTAATGCTAACGCTAAATGCTAACGCGAAATGCTAACTCTAGCTAGCTACTTTTACACAAATTATTGTTTTCCTATGGTTGAGAAGCATATTTTGAAAATCTGAGATGACAGTGTTGTTTACAAAAGGCTAAGCTTGAGAGATGGCATATTTATTTCATTTCATTTGCGATTTTCATAAATAGTTAACGTTGTGTTATGCTAATGAGCTTGCTGATAGATTTACACAATCCTGGATACAGGGGTTTTTTCATAGCTAAACGTGACGCAGAAAACGGAGCGATTTGTCCTAAACAAATAATCTTTCAGGAAAAACTGAACATTTGCTATCTGAGAGTCTCCTCATTGAAAACATCTGAAGTTCTTCAAAGGTAAATGATTTTTTTGAATGCTTTTCTGTTTTTTTTGTGTAAATGTTGCCAGCTGAATGCTAATGCTAAATGCTACGTTAGCCATCAATACTGTTACACAAATGCTTGTTTTGCAATGGTTGAGAAGCATATTTTGAAAATCTGAGATGACAGTGTTGTTAACAAAAGGCTAAGCTTGAGAGCTAGCATATTTATTTCATTTCATTTGCGATTTTCATGAATAGTTAACGTTGCGTTATGGTAATGAGCTTGAGTCTGTATTCACGAACCCGGATCCGGGATGGGGAGATCAGAAAGGTTAATATTATAACTAATACCTATTACACCACAGAGAGTTTCATATGTTAATATGATAAATAATACCCATTACACCACAGAGAGGTTCATATGTTAATATGATAAATAATACCCATTACACCATAGAGAGGTTCGTCTAAGGCACTGTATCGCAGTGTTGCGGTCTCACTACAGCCTGGGGTTCAATCCCATGTTTCGGAGGACGCATGACTCGACCTTCACCTCTCCCGAGCATGTTGGGGAGTTGCAGTGGTGAGACAAGATTGTAATCAAGAAAATGGGGAGAGAGAAGGATGAGGAGGTGCTGTGAGCCAGGACTCAGCTGTAGGTTAGCTTCCCTGCTGCCTCTCGCTGGCCGTACCATCATGGCTTCCACCTCAGATGTTTAGGATGAGGACTTATTATGGGTGAAGCAGAAAAGAAGAATATGGACAATACAGTATATGACAAACATGCAGAGAGAGAGAGGATGAAAGGGAAGGAAGAGAGAGAGAGAGAGAGAAGAGGGAAGGAAGAGAGAGAGAGAAGAGGGAAGGAAGAGAGAGAGAGAAGAGGGAAGGAAGAGAGAGAGATAAGAGGGAAGGAAGAGAGAGAGAGGATGAAAGGGAAGGAAGAGAGAGAGAGGATGAAAGGGAAGGAAGAGAGAGAGAAGAGGGAAGGAAGAGAGAGAGAGGATGAAAGGGAAGGAAGAGAGAGAGAAGAGGGAAGGAAGAGAGAGAGAGAAGAGGGAAGGGAGAGAGAGAGAGGATGAAAGGGAAGGAAGAGAGAGAGAGAGAGAGAAGAAGGAAGGAAGAGAGAGAGAGAAGAGGGAAGGAAGAGAGAGAGAGAGAAGAGGGAAAGAAGAGAGAGAGAGGATGAAAGGGAAGGAAGAGAGAGAGAATAGGGAAGGAGGAGAGAGAGAGAAGAGGGAAGGGAGAGAGAGAGAGGATGAAAGGGAAGGAAGAGAGAGAGAGAGAGAGAGAGAGAAGAGGGAAGGAAGAGAGAGAGAGAAGAGGGAAGGAAGAGAGAGAGAGGATGAAAGGGAAGGAAGAGAGAGAGAAGAGGGAAGGAAGAGAGAAGACTGAGGAGACAGATGGGAAAAGAAACAGAAAGGAAGGAAGGAATGAATGGAGAGGAGAGCGAGAGAGAGAGGGGGAGAGTAAAAGAGGAGAGGTGTGCAGTGTAGAAGGGCCAGCTGAGTTTATGAGTTGTGGTAATTAGCCAGATCTTACTAATCAATGACACATTCACATGGCTGTCTGCTCCGTTGCTAACCCCCCAATACACACTAATTGGTATTTTCTGGGCTAAACATGGTGATGCTGCCTTCCACTTCAGAGCATGCTCTCACACACACATCATCTGTGCATGTATACCTTATACATATCTGGTGAAGAGAATGCTGTGTACACTGAGTATACAAAACATTAAGAACACCTTCCAAATATTGAGTTGTACCCCCCCTTTAGCCCTCAGAACAGACTCAATTCATCAGGGCATGGACTCTACAAGGTGTCAAAAGCATTCGACAGGGATGCTGGCCCATGTTGACTCCAGTTGTGTCAAGTTGGCTGAATGTCCTTTGGGTTGTGGACCATTGTAGATAAACACAGGAAACACCTGGCCAGTCTATGTAATGGAAAGACATAGTACACTCACTGTATATTTTCTTTAAAAAAAGGTCAAATTGAGTCTGATTCAATTTGTGCTTGGATAAAGACCAATGGATACAGCTGCGTCTGTACTCACAATGATCAATAATCACATAACAGAATCTACACGAGGAACATTTCACAAATTCAATTTCAGTTAGTCTAGTGTTCAGATGATACAGCCAAATTGAATGCTGTGCTGTATGGATCCAACAGGCTGCACCACATAGCAACAGCGCCACCAACATCTCAGACCATAAATTACATGGTGTAACATGCTTGTGGTTCATATCTGCATGACACATTGGCCTTGTATTATCATTAGATTAGAAATATTATACATTTGAGATAATTAAATGATGTTGGTATTGTAGGGATATAAATAAAACATAAACCAGCATATTGTACTACTACAATGTAACAGTTGGGACAGGAAGTATTATAGGAGTATGAGAGTAGCTCAGTGGTATAGTACTTAAGTAAAAAATACTTTAAAGTACTACTTAAGTAGTTTTTTTTTGGGGGGGGGGGGGGGTATCTGTACTTTACTATTTCAATTTGACAACTTCTACTTTTACTTCATTACATTCCTAAAGAAAATACTATTGTTTTTCCTCCATACATTTTCCCTGACACCCAAAAGTACTTTTGAATGCTTAGCATGTCAGGAAAATTGTCAAATTCACGCACTTGTCAAGAGAACATGCCTGGTCATCCCTACTGCCTCTGATCTGAAGAACTCACTAAACAAAAAATACTTTGTTTGTAAATGATGTGAGTGTTGGAATGTGCCTCTGGCTATCCATACATTTAAAAAAAACAAGAACACCGTGCTGTCTGGTTTGCTTAATATAAGGAACTTGAAATGATTTACACTTTTACTTTTGATACTTAAGTATATTTTAGCAATTACATTTACTTTTGATAGATAAGTTAATATATACAACCAAATACTTTTAGATTTTTACTCAAGTAGTATTTTACTGGGTGACTTTCACTTTTACTTGAGTTATTTTCTATTAAGGTATCTTTACTTTAACTGGAGTATTACAATGGGTACTTTTTCCACCACTGGAGTTGCTCACTGGAGAGCACACACACACACGCACGCACGCACGCACGCACGCACACACACACACACACACACACACACACACACACACACACACACACACACACACACACACACACACACACACACACACACACACACACACACACACACACACACACACCACTTGGGTAGGGTCACCCACAGGGTAAGTTCCTCTCTCAGTGAGTGCTGGGAGTGAACAGCACTTCTAGCTGAGAGGAGGACACTTAAATACCCGAGCAATGCTACCCAAATATTAGTGTGTGTAGGGGTGTGTGTGTGTACTGTGAAGACATTTGTAGTAAACAACAATACCATGACTCTTTTAACCAGTGTGTACGTAACAATGCTAGTCCATTCCATGGTAATAGATGTGACTAGTGGAGATCCTCACCCACTGCCTCTCCAGCCACTCTTGACACATATTTACTACATTCAGTGTACAAACAGCCCTGACAAGCACAGCCTAACTGGATCATTCAAATGGCAACGCAAATTGCAGGGTCTGTTATTCTGAATAGCTGGTGTTAGCTGCCCGTATTGGTGGCTAGCAGTGGGTGTTCTGAGTAGCTGGTGTTAGCTGCCCGTATTGGTGGCTAGCAGTGGGTTCTGAGTAGCTGGTGTTAGCTGCCCGTATTGGTGGTTAGCAGTGGGTGTTCTGAGTAGCTGGTGTTAGCTGCCCATATTGGTGGCTAGCAGTGGGTGTTCTGAATAGCTGGTGTTAGCTGCCCGTATTGGAGGCTAGCAGTGGGTGTTCTGAATAGCTGCCGTTAGCTGCCCGTATTGGAGGCTAGCAGTGGGTGTTCTGAATAGCTGGTGTTAGCTGCCCGTATTGGTGGCTAGCAGTGGGTGTTCTGAATAGCTGGCGTTAGCTGCCCGTATTGGAGGCTAGCAGTGGGTGTTCTGAATAGCTGGTGTTAGCTGCCCGTATTGGTGGCTAGCAGTGGGTGTTCTGAATAGCTGGTGTTAGCTGCCCGTATTGGTGGCTAGCAGTGGGTGTTCTGAATAGCTGGTGTTAGCTGCCCGTATTGGAGGCTAGCAGTGGGTGTTCTGAATAGCTCGTGTTAGCTGCCCGTATTGGAGGCTAGCAGTGGGTGTTCTGAATAGCTGGCGTTAGCTGCCCGTATTGGAGGCTAGCAGTGGGTGTTCTGAATAGCTGGTGTTAGCTGCCCGTATTGGAGGCTAGCAGTGGGTGTTCTGAATAGCTGGCGTTAGCTTCCCGTATTGGTGGCTAGCAGTGGGTGTTCTGAATAGCTGGCGTTAGCTGCCCGTATTGGTGGCTAGCAGTGGGTGTTCTGAATAGCTGGTGTTAGCTGCCCGTATTGGAGGCTAGCAGTGGGTGTTCTGAATAGCTGGTGTTAGCTGCCCGTATTGGTGGCTAGCAGTGGGTGTTCTGAATAGCTGGTGTTAGCTGCCCGTATTGGTGGCTAGCAGTGGGTGTTCTGAATAGCTGGTGTTAGCTGCCCATATTGGTGACTAGCAGTGGGTGTTCTGAATAGCTGGTGTTAGCTGCCCGTATTGGTGGCTAGCAGTGGGTGTTCTGAATAGCTGGCGTTAGCTGCCCATATTGGTGGCTAGCAGTGGGTGTTCTGAGTAGCTGGTGTTAGCTGCCCATATTGGTGGCTAGCAGTGGGTGTTCGAGAGGAGCGTTATTTCTTACAAAAAAATCAACATTCAAAAAGTTGAAACAGTTAGTACTTAAAACACACAACAACCAATGCACTCACACACACAATATTACCATCCTGGATCACCAACTCAGCAGATCTCACCATGATAACTCAACACACACACCTCTGTGTGTGTCCTGTCAATAGAACGTGAAGGGTTTTGCCACTAATGACCAGTGTAGAGATAAGAGAGGAGAGGTTAATGTGTTACTGGGAAGAATCTAGATAAGAGCTATCCCTCTGAGAAAGAGACAGAGAGAGAGAGAGAAAGAAAGAGAGAGACAGAGAGAGAAAGAGAGACAGAGAGAGGGAGAGAGAGAGACAGAGGGAGAGAGAGAGAGAGAGAGAGAAAGAGAGAGAGAGAGAGAGAGAGAGAGAGAGAGAGAGAGAGAGAGAGAGAGAGACAGAGAGAGAGAGAGACAGAGAGAGAGAGAGACAGAGAGAGAGAGAGAGAGAGAGAGAGACAGAGAGAGAGAGAGAGAGAGAGAGAGAGAGACAGAGACAGAGAGAGAGAGAGAGAGGCAGAGAGAGAGACAGAGAGAGAGAGAGAGAGAGAGAGACAGAGAGAGATTTGTGACCTGTTGCCACGAGAAAAGGGCAACCAGTGAAGAACACACACCATTGTAAATACAACCCATATTTATGCTTATTTATTTTATCTTGTGTCCTTTAACCATTTGTACATTGTTAAAACACTGTATATATATATATAATATGACATTTGTAATGTCTTTACTGTTTTGAAACCTCTGTATGTGTAATGTTTACTGTTAATTTTTGTTGTTTTTCACTTTATATTTTCACTTTGTATGTTGTCTACCTCACTTGCTTTGGCAATGTTAACACATGTTTCCCATGCCAATAAAGCCCTTGAATTGAATTGAATTGAATTGAATTGAGAGAGAGAGACAGAGAATGGAAGGTAAAGGAGGGGAAAAGGAGATAAACACAGACACATTCAAACAAAAGACTAGCCTTCTATGCCACTGCCCCTGCCTGGCTAGATGAATACTGTCCATGCAAGTGCAATAGAGTCCTGGGTCAATTGTAGTTGGAATTGGAATTTAGGGCTACATTCTGATTCTGTTCTGCTGCCCTGCCGTATTAGCCAATCAAATCCATCAAAAATCCAACATTCCTAAGTGTGTAGGTGCAGGGGTCTACAGTATGTTGAATTACTAGAATTATTGTACTTATTATTGTAACTTCTCTGCCTCACTGACTTCCATGCAGCAACACACACACACACACACACACACACTTCCAGTGAGTGTATGTGTAGAATAAAATGTCTGGAGTCCTGTCTGTCTGTGTGTCTGGCTAGGTTGGCTGTCAATCAAGTCTTTCAATGAGCCAGAGATGGAAAACGAGGTGTCAGGGGTCAATGACTAACTACATTGCTTTGGCAACAACTACAGTGAAGTTCATAGCCCGCTGGGGCGTTACCATAACCCTGCTGCAGTGTGTGTGGGTGTGTGTGTGTGTCAGGGGTTTTGGGTGAACTATCCTCGTCCCCTCATCCCTCTCCCTCACTTTGACCCAGTCAGTTTTGCCTCCTCTCCTCACCTTCCCCTCATCCCTCTCTCTCACTTCATCCCAGTCAGTTTTTCCTCCTCTCCTCTCCTTCCTCACAGCGATCACAGCCTCCTTGCCTGCGTCCGTAATGGGTCCAAGATCAAACGACCACCCCTCATCACTGTCAAACGCTCCCCTAAAACACTTCAGCGAGCAGGCCTTTCTAATCGACCTGGCCCGGGTATCCTGGAAGGATATTGACCTCATCCCGTCAGTAGAGGATTTCCTCACCATCTTAAATAAGCATACCCCATTCAAAAAATGTAGAACTAAGAACAGATATAGCCCTTGGTTTACTCCAGACCAGACTGTCCTTCACCAGCACAAAAACATAATGTGGCGTTCTGCATTAGCATCGAATAGCCCCCGCGATATGCCACTTTTCAGGAAGTAAGGAACCAATATACACAGGCAGTTAGGAAAGCTAAGGATAGATTTTCAAACAGAAATTTGCATCCTGTAGCACTATTCCAAAAAGTTATGGGACACTGTAAAGTCCATGGAGAATAAGAGTACCTCCTCCCAGCTGCCCACTGCACTGAGGCTAGGAAACACTGTCACCACCGATAAATCTACGATAATCGAGAATTTCAATAAGCATTTTTCTACGGCTGGCCATGCTTTCCACCTGGATACCTCTACCCCGGCCAACAGCTCTGCACCCCCTGCAGCAACTTACCCAAGCCCCCCCAGCTTCTCCTTCACCCAAATCCAGATAGCTGATTTTCTGAAAGAGCTGCAAAATCTGGATCCCTACAAAACAGCTGGGCTAGACAATCTTTCTAAAATGACCCGCCAAAATTGTTTCAACCCCTATTACTAGCCTATTCAACCTCTCTTTCGTGTCGTCTGAGATCCCCAATGATTGGTGAAAAGGGTGAGACACTCTAGACCCAAACTGTTACAGACCTATATCCATCCTGCCCTGCCTTTCTAAGGTCTTCAAAAGCCAAGTTAACAAACAGATCACCGACCATTTCGAATCCCACGGTACCTTCTCCGCTATGCAATCTGGTTTCCGAGCTGGTCATGGGAGCACCTCAGCCAAGCTCAAGGTCTTAAACGATATCGTAACCGCCATCGATAAAAGACAATACTGTGCAGCCGTCTTCATCGACCTGACCAAGGCTTTCGACTCTGTCAATCACCGCATTCTTATCGGCAGACTCAACAGCCTTGGTTTCTTAAATGACTGCCTCGCCTGGTTCACCAACTACTTCTCAGACAGAGTTCAGTGTGTCAAATCGGAGGGCCTGTTGTAAGGACCTCTGGCAGTCTCTATGGGGGTGCCACAGGGTTCAATTCTTGGGCCGACTCTTTTCTCTGTATATATGAATGATGTTGCTGCGGGTGATTCTTTGATCCACCTCTATGCAGACGACACCATTCTGTATACATCTGGCCCTTCGTTAGACACTGTGTTAACAAACCTCCAAACAAGCTTCAACGCCATACAACACTCCTTCTATGGCCTCCAACTGCTCTTAAATTCTCGTAAAACTAAATGCATGCTGTTCAACCTATTTCTGCCCACATCCGTCCGCCCGCCTAGCATCACTACTCTGGACGGTTCTGACTTAGAATATGTAGACAACAACAAATACCTAGGTGTCTGGTTAGACTGTAAACTCTCCTTCCAGACACATTAAGCATCTCCAATCCAAAATTCAATCTAGAATCTGCATCCTATTTCACAACAAAGTCTCCTTCTCTCATGCTGCCAAACACACCCTCGTAAAACTGACTATCCTACCGATCCTTGACTTCGGCGATGTCATTTACAAAATAGCCTCCAACACTCTACTCAGCAAATTGGATGCAGTCTATCACAGTGCCATCCGTTTTGTCACCAAAGCCCCGTATACTACCCACCACTGCAACCTGTATGCTCTCGACGGCTGGCCCTCGCTACATATTCGTCGCCAAACCCACTGGCTCCAGGTCATCTATAAGTCTTTGCTAGGTACAGTCCCGCCTTATCTCAGCTCACTGGTCACCACAGCAACACCCACCCGTAGCACGTGCTCCAGCAGACCAGACCTTAGTGCTGCTTTTGATACCATCGATCACCACATTCTTTTGGAGAGATTGGAAACCCAAATTGGTCTACACTGACAAGTTCTGGCCTAGTTTAGATGTGTCGGAAAGATATCAGTTTGTCTCTGTGAATGGTTTGTCCTCTGACAAATCAACTGTACATTTCGGTGTTCCTCAAGGTTCCGTTTTAGGACCACTATTGTTTTCACTATATATTTTACCTCTTGGGGATGTCATTCGAAAACATAATGTTAACGTTCACTGCTATGCGGATGACACACAGCTGTACATTTCAATGAAACATGGTGAAGCCCCAAAATTGCCCTCGCTAGAAGCATGTGTTTCAGACATAAGGAAGTGGATGGCTGCAAACTTTCTACTTTTAAACTCGGACAAAACAGAGATGCTTGTTCTAGGTCCCAAGAAACAAAGAGATCTTCTGTTGAATCTGACAATTAATCTTAATGGTTGTACAGTCGTCTCAAATAAAACTGTGAAGGACCTCGGCGTTACTCTGGACCCTGATCTCTCTTTTCAAGAACATATCAAGACTGTTTCAAGGACAGCTTTTTTCCATCTACGTAACATTGCAAAAATCAGAAACTTTCTGTCCAAAAATGATGCAGAAATATTAATCCATGCTTTTGTTACTTCTAGGTTAGACTACTGCAATGCTCTACTTTCCGGCTACCCGGATAAAGCACTAAATAAACTTCAGTTAGTGCTAAATACGGCTGCTAGAATCCTGACTGGAACCAAAAAAATGTACCATATTACTCCAGTGCTAGCCTAACTACACTGGCTTCCTGTCAAGGCAAGGGCTGATTTCAAGGTTTTACTGCTAACCTACAACGCATTACATGGGCATGCTCCTACCTATCTCTCTGATTTGGTCACAAGACGCAGGCCTCCTAATTGTCCCTCGAATTTCTAAGCCAACAGCTGGAGGCCGGGCTTTCTCCTATAGAGCTCCATTTTTATGGAATGGTCTGCCTACCCATGTGAGAGACGCAAACTCGGTCTCAACTTTTAAGTCTTTACTGAAGACTCATCTCTTCAGTGGGTCATATGATTGAGTGTAGTCTGGCCCAGGAGTGTTAAGGAGAACGGAAAGGCTCTGGAGCAACGAACCGCCCTTGCTGTCTCTGCCTGGCCAGTTCGCCTCTTTCCACTGGGATTCTCTGCCTCTAACCCTATGCCGTGGTGGAGATCTTTGTGGGCTATACTCGGCCTTGTCTCAGGATGGTAAGTTGGTGGTTGAAGATATCCCTCTAGTGGTGTGGGGGCTGTGCTTTGGCAAAGTGGGTGGGGTTATATCCTTCCTGTTTGGCCCTGTCCGGGGGTGTCATCGGATGGGGCCACAGTGTCTCCTGACCACTCCTGTCTCCGCCTCCAGTATTTATGCTGCAGTAGTTTATGTGTCGGGGGGCTAGGGTCAGTTTGTTATATCTGGAGTACTTCTCCTGTCCTATCCTGTGTCCTGTGTGAATTTAAGTATGCTCTCTCTAATTCTCTCTTTCTCTCTTTCTTTCTCTCTCTCGGAGGACCTGAGCCCTAGGACCATGCCTCAGGACTATCTGACATGATGACTCCTTGCTGTCCCCATTCCACCTGGTCGTGCAGCTGCTCCAGTTTCGACTGTTCTGCCTGTGATTATTATTATTTGACTATGCTGGTCATTTATGAACATTTGAAGATCTTGGCCATGTTCTGTTATAATCTCCACCCGGAACAGCCAGAAGAGGACTGGCCACCCCACATAGCTTGGTTCCTCTCTAGGTTTCTTCCAAGGTTTTGGCCTTTCTAGGGAGTTTTTCCTAGCCACCGTGCTTCTACACCTGCATTGCTTGCTGTTTGGGGTTTTAGGCTGGGTTTCTGTACAGCACTTTGAGATATCAGCTGATGTACGAAGGGCTATATAAATAAATTTGATTTGATTTGACCAGTGCTCCAGCACATACCTATACTACCCACCACTGCGACCTGTATGCTCTCGTATCTCACTGGTCATCCCCAAAGCCAACACTTTGTTTGGCCGCCTTTCCTTCCAGTTCTCTGTTGTCAGTGACTGGAACGAATTGCAAAAAAAGATGTATATCTCCCTCACTAACTTTAAGCATCAGCTGTCAGAGCAGCTTATCAATCATTGCAGCTGTACATAGCCAATCTGTAAATATCCCACCCAACTACCTCATCCCCATATTGTTATATTTTTTGTTGTTGCTCTTTTGCACCCCAGTATCTCATCATCTTCTGCACATTTATCACTCCAATGTTTCATTGCTAAATTGTAATTGCCACTATGGCCTATTTATTGCCATACCTCCCTAATCTTACTTCATTTGCACACACTGTATATATTTTTCTATTGTGTTACTGTTTGTTTATTCCATGTGTAACTCTGTGTTGTTGTCGCACTGCTTTGCTTTATCTTGGCCAGGTCGCAGTGGTAAATGAGAACTTGTTCTCAACTGGCCTACCTGGTTAAATACAGGTGTTCTCAACTGGCCTACCTGGTTAAATAAAGGTGTTCTCAACTAGCCTACCTGGTTAAATAAAGGTGTTCTCAACTGGCCTACCTGGTTAAATAAAGGTGAAATAAATAAATAAAACATCTCCATCTCTCACTTAGACCCAGGCAGTTTAGCCTCCTCTCCTTCCCCTCATC
The DNA here is from genome assembly GCF_013265735.2 of Oncorhynchus mykiss. Taxonomy (NCBI): domain Eukaryota; kingdom Metazoa; phylum Chordata; class Actinopteri; order Salmoniformes; family Salmonidae; genus Oncorhynchus; species Oncorhynchus mykiss. The sequence goes on from NC_048567.1 coordinate 72,462,657, forward strand.
CCTCTCTCTCACTCTCTCATCAATTCCTGTCTCCATCCATCCCTCTCTCCCTCTACTACCCCCTCTCGCCCCCTACCACCCCCTCTCTCCCTCTACCACCCCCTCTCTCCCCCTACCACCCCTTCTCTCCCTCTACCACCCCCTCTCTCCCATTACCATCCCCTCTCTCCCATTACCACCCCCTCTCTCCCTCTACCACCCCCTCTCTCCCTCTACCACCCCCTCTCTCCCTCTACCACCCCCTCTCTCCCTCTACCACCCCCTCTCACCCCCTACCACCCCTCTCTCCCTCTACCACCCCCTCTCTCCCTCTACCACCCCCTACCACCCCCTCTCTCCCTCTACCACCCCCTCTCTCCCTCTACCACCCCCTCTCACGCCTACCACCCCCTCTCTCCCTCTACCACCCCCTCTCTCCCTCTACCACCCCTCTCTTTTTAGAAGGGTGTTGTATACATTGGACAGCATGTGTGTGCACTAAAAGGTGGTGGTGGTGGGGGTGGGGTGGGGGTAATACCATAGGGGTATATTGGTTCAAGTCCCTGACCCGGCAAGTGGAAAAATCTGTCGTTATACCCTTGAACATGGCAGTTTAAACCCAACAACTGTTCCCCTGGCACTGTGGATGTCCATTAAGGCAGCCCCCCGCACCTCTCTGATTCAGAGGTTGGGTTAAATGCTGGAAGATGCATTCAGTTGTGCAACTGACTAGGTGTCCCCCTTTGTTTGTAGCTCACAGCATTCTGTCACACAGCTAGCTTGGATACTCAGTCTCTATAGGTAGTCCTCTAACCATATATCCACAGCTTGGAGTCAAATCTGCTGCTTATGGCTGTTTGATTTGGATTAACATGGTTCATTAACCCAATGTACCAACGCTGTCAGACTCATTACACCCACTCCTCCGTCCAATGTTCTCTCCCTCCTTCTATCCCCATCCGTGGACAAGACCTCTATCTCTCCAGCTGGGTTGGAGTAATTCTAGAGATAATTTTAGGATAATCTCCCATCAAATGTCTCAGAGTGCTGCCACCCTGTTTTCCCACTGCCTGATTACCAGCCTCGCTGTGCCAGCCACTTCTGCTGACCGTTGTCACACACACATGCTTCCACGCACAAACACACACTTTGGGTTTAACTGTGCCACACACACAAACATTGGGTTTAACTGTGTTACACAGAATTTCAAGCATGCCAACCATTCCTGCTTACTGCTACTGCCAACACTCACTCAACTGCATACAAATAAATAAACACACACACACACACACATTTTTGTGGGAGGAGTCACTACTGGGATGTTTCTTTGCCACCTAGTGGTAGAATTTACAACATGCATTTACAACTCATTGAACACTCCTAGAAGGATTTAATTTATTGACCAACACTGCCACCCGGTGCCAAGATATCAGCGTTACTACATGAGTGGCATCAGATAGCGCTCTAGCTTCATCTTACCATCCTCCAGTCCTAATCATAGCCATTAGAGGGAGACTGATGTAAGTTCACGTTTCCTCTAACTCCAACATGCACATGGAGTGTCTCATGGAGTGTCTCATGGAGTGTCACATGGAGTGTCTCATGGAGTGTCTCATGGAGTGTCACATGGAGTGTCACATGGAGTGTCTCATGGAGTGTCACATGGAGTGTCTCATGGAGTGTCACATGGAGTGTCTCATGGAGTGTCTCATGGAGTGTCACATGGAGTGTCTCATGGAGTGTCACATGGAGTGTCTCATGGAGTGTCACATGGAGTGGCTCATGGAGTGTCACATGGAGTGTCTCATGGAGTGTCACATGGAGTGTCTCATGGAGTGTCACATGGAGTGTCACATGGAGTGTCTCATGGAGTGTCTCATGGAGTGTCACATGGCTGTTTAAAGACATTCTCAGAAGTGTCACATCTCACTCACACAGAACTCTTAGAGATGCTTTCTTCTGGACAACGATACAATGTTCACTCCCTCTTCTCTCCTCCTCTCCCCTCTCCTCCTTTTCTCTCTTCTCCTCTCCTCTTTCCTCTTGTCCCTCCTCATCTTCTCTCTACTTCTCTCCTCTCCTCTCCTCTCCTCTCCTCTCCTCTCCTCTCCTCTACTCTCCTCTAGTAATGAAAGGTACAGTCACTGGGGTCTCTCTTTCTTTCAGCTGCATAACACGTTCAACAACACTTTCTTCTGTCCATCCACTGAGAATAGGTCAAGTGAATATTCTCTCTAACTCTCCTGAGTTTAAAGTATGCACACCCAACAAACTGAAAGCACAACCACAGGTGCAGGGAACACTAAATACCCCATGGGAAGAGAAAATACATACCATACCTGCAGACTCTAAATGCTCTGCTCCCATTTCAATCCAAATATATTTTTCAGATTTAGTTCCACATGATATTCTCAGTGAGGGAAGTATCCCATCATTCAGAAGTATCCCGTCATTCAGAAGTATCCCATCATTCAGAAGTATCCCATCATTCAGAAGTATCCCATCATTCAGAAGTATCCCATCATTCAGAAGTATCCCATCATTCAGAAGTATCCCGTCATTCAGAAGTATCCCATCATTCAGAAGTATCCCGTCATTCAGAAGTATCCCGTCATTCAGAAGTATCCCGTCATTCAGAAGTATCCCGTCATTCAGAAGTATCCCGTCATTCAGAAGTATCCCGTCATTCAGAAGTATCCCATCATTCAGAGGAATCCCATCGGTCAGGGCTGAAGCTTTTTATATTGAGTGATTCTCTTAACTTTCCAAAGCAGGGAAGAAACAGTAACATGTGATCAACTCTATGTCTCTATCTTCAGCCTTGTGTCTCTGCTCTGACAGAATACACTCAGCCATAAAGCTCACTCTGACCTAAACTTAAGCTGGAGAGAGAAATGGCAAAGAGAGAGAGGAGAGAAAATAACACTGCCAGCAGCTCCTGACCAACCACCAGCTCACGAATCTGTAAGCCTGTCCTTCTGTTATGCCCTGACCCCTTTAATGAAGTCACACACTGTCTTCCCCGAGCCCTGTCAGCTCTACACTACATATCATCCAATCGTATTTTAGTTCTCTCAACTCTGTTGTCCAGAGCCACTCACTCGCTATACCTCTGTTCTCCCCGTTGTTCATATCACTCCTCCTATCATCTCTTCTCTCTCATCTCTCTTCTTCTCTCCCCATTCTCAAATACGCTCACCAGTGTTTTCCTGCCTTCTTTGCCTCTCTCTGTCTCCAGCAGACTGCATATGTTATTATCAATGTCCTCCCTGCCTATTGTTTCTGAATTACCAGCGCTACCGACCAAACAAAGACTAGTTTCATAGGAAACCTCCATTTCATTTCAGCTCCAATTAGATAGGAGGCTAAAGAATAGAGGTGGACCGGCCGCGGTCTCTAAGGATGGCAGGCCCCATTCAGAGCCATTCAATGGAGCCTTATTGCTTTCCTTGACAAAGGGAGCACGTGGATGGGCTTTTCAGGCTAGAAGACACGGAACAGAAGTGACCGAGAAGAGAAGACAGTGTCCGGTACAATAACAAACCTTTAAAGCGAAATACAGTGTGTTCTCTTATCCTTCCATCTATCAATTCATCCCTCACTTCTTCTCTCTCTTTCATTCTTTCTGGTGTGTGTATATTGTAAGGACTAGAAATAAATGACAGACTGTTGAAAGAGAGGAAGAGAAGGGAGAAGAGGAAGAGAAAGGACTTCACAATACATGTAATCTCTAAATGATCAATGGTCGTTTAATAGACAGAGAGGATAATGTGTGTGTGTGTTGTGTGTGTTTTGTGTGTGTGTGTGTGTGTGTGTGTGTGTTGTGTGTGTGCATCCACAGCTGATTGATTTACGGCTTTGAAAAGAAAGAAAGACAGAAAGAAAGAAAGAAAGAAAGAAAGAAAGGAGAGAGTGAGATGCTTTTACAAAACTCCACAATAGTCCAGAACACATTGTGAAGCTGCCAGTGACTGGCTGGTACTTACTCTCTGAGTAAAAAGAGGGAGATTGATAAAAGAGAGAGAGAGAGAGAGAGAGAGAGAGAGAGAGAGAGAGTGAGAGAGAGAGAGAGTGAGAGAGAGAGAGAGAGTGAGACCCTGAAATCTCAGTAAGACCAAAATAATGGTGTTCCAAAAAAGGTCCAGTCACCAGGACCACAAATACAAATTCCATCTAGACACTGTTGCCCTAGAGCACACAAAAAACGATACATACCTTGGCCTAAACATCAGTGCCACAGGTAACTTCCACAAAGCTGTGAACGATCTGAGAGACATGGCAAGAAGGGCATTCTATGCCACCAAAAGGAACTGTCATGTACTGTCATGTTGTCTTGTCTCTGTCCTTTCCCTTCACCCTGTCTCCCTCTGCTGGTCGTGTTAGGTTACCTTTTCTCCCCCGCTTTCCCCCAGCTGTCCCTTGTCTCCTCTAACTACCCATTCACCCCGTTCCCCACCTGTTCCCTTTTTCCCTCTGATTAGGTCCCTATATCTCTCTCTGTTTCTGCTCCTGTCCTTGTCGGATTCTTGTTTGTTTGTGTCATTCATGCCTGAACCAGACTGCCGTCATGTTTGCTGTAACCTTGTCCTGTCCTGTCGGAATCTGCCGGTCCATCTGAGCCTACCTATGTTTGGTAATTAAAGAAGCTCTGTTTAAGTTGATTCGCTTTTGGGTCCTCATTCACGCACCGTAACAGAAGAATCCGACCAAGAATGGACCCAGCGACTTCGGATCCTCTCCACTCAGCCGTCGAGATCCAGGGAGCGATGCTAGGCAGACACAAGCAGGAATTGTCTGCTGCTCGACATGCCGTTGAGACCCTGGCCACCCAAGTCTCCAACCTCACAGAACAGGTTCACCATCTCCGCCTCGATCCACCGGCCACTTCCAGGGCTTTCGAATCTCCGGAGCCCAGAATCAATAACCCGCCGTGTTACTCTGGGGAGCCCACTGAATGCCGCTCGTTCCTCACCCAGTGTGATATTGTGTTTTCTCTCCAGCCCAACACTTACTCCAGGAGCACTGCTCGTGTCGCCTACGTCATATCTCTCCTTATTGGACGGGCTCGTGAGTGGGGCACGGCAATCTGGGAGGCAAGGGCTGAGTGTACTAACCAGTATCAAGACTTTAAGGAGGAGATGATACGGGTTTTTGATCGATCTGTTTTTGGGGAGGAGGCTTCCAGGGCCCTGTCTTCCCTATGTCAAGGCAATCGATCCATAACAGACTACTCTATTGAGTTTCGCACTCTTGCTGTCTCCAGTGGCTGGAACGAGCCGGCCTTGCTCGCTCGTCTTCTGGAGGGTTTCCGCGCAGAGGTAAAGGATGAGATTCTCTCCCGGGAGGTTCCTTCCAGCGTGGATTCCTTGATTGAACTCGCTATTCGCATTGAGCGACGGGTTGATCTTCGTCACCGAGCTCGTGGAAAGGAGCTCGCGCTCTCCGTCGCCTCCCTCTCCGCATCACTACCATCTTCCTCTGCCGGCTCGGGTGCTGAGCCCATGCAGCTGGGAGGTATCCGCATCTCGACTAAGGAGAGGGAACGGAGAATCACCAACCGCCTCTGTCTCTATTGCGGTTCCGCTGGTCATTTTGTCACTTCATGTCCAGTAAAAGGCCAGAGCTCGTCAGTAAGCGGAGGGCTACTGGTGAGCGCTACTACTCCTGTCTCTCTTCAAGATCCTGCACTACCTTGTCGGTCCATCTACGCTGGACCGGTTCGTCAGCTTCCTGCAGTGCCTTAATAGACTCTGGGGCGGAGGGCTGTTTTATGGACGAGACCTGGGCTCGGGAACATGACATTCCTCTCAGACAGTTAAAGGAGCCCACGGCCTTGTTCGCCCTGGATGGTAGTCCTCTCCCCAGGATTCAGCGTGAGACGCTACCTTTAACCCTCACTGTTTCTGGTAATCATAGTGAAACCATTTCTTTTTTAATTTTTCGTTCACCTTTTACACCTGTTGTTTTGGGCCATCCCTGGCTAGTTTGTCATAATCCTTCCATTAATTGGTCTAGTAATTCTATCCTCTCCTGGAACGTCTCTTGTCATGTGAAATGTTTAATGTCTGCTATCCCTCCTGTTTCCTCTGTCTCTTCTTCACAGGAGGAGCCTGGTGATTTGACAGGGGTGCCGGAGGAATATCACGATCTGCGCACGGTGTTCAGTCGGTCCAGGGCCACCTCTCTTCCTCCACACCGGTCGTATGATTGTAGTATTGATCTCCTTCCGGGAACCACCCCCCCCCCGGGGTAGACTATACTCTCTGTCGGCTCCCGAACGTAAGGCTCTCGAAGATTATTTGTCTGTAGCTCTTGACGCCGGTACCATAGTCCCCTCCTCCTCTCCCGCCGGAGCGGGGTTTTTTTTTGTCAAGAAGAAGGACGGGTCTCTGCGCCCCTGCATAGATTATCGAGGGCTGAATGACATAACAGTGAAGAATCGTTATCCGCTTCCTCTTATGTCTTCAGCCTTCGAGATCCTGCAGGGAGCCAGGTTTTTCACTAAGTTGGACCTTCGTAACGCTTACCATCTCGTGCGCATCAGGGAGGGGGACGAGTGGAAGACGGCGTTTAACACTCCGTTAGGGCACTTTGAATACCGGGTTCTTCCTTTCGGCCTCGCTAACGCTCCAGCTGTCTTTCAGGCATTAGTCAATGATGTCCTGAGAGACATGCTGAACATCTTTGTTTTCGTTTACCTTGACGATATCCTGATTTTTTCACCGTCACTCCAGATTCATGTTCAGCACGTTCGACGTGTCCTCCAGCGCCTTTTAGAGAATTGTCTTTTTGTGAAGGCTGAGAAGTGCACTTTTCATGCCTCCTCCGTCACATTTCTCGGTTCTGTTATTTCCGCTGAAGGCATTAAGATGGATCCCGCTAAGGTCCAAGCTGTCATTGATTGGCCCGTCCCTAAGTCACGCGTCGAGCTGCAGCGCTTTCTCGGCTTCGCGAACTTCTATCGTCGTTTCATCCGTAATTTCGGTCAGGTGGCAGCTCCTCTCACAGCCCTTACTTCTGTCAAGACGTGCTTTAAGTGGTCCGTTTCCGCCCAGGGAGCTTTTGATCTCCTCAAGAATCGTTTTACATCCGCTCCTATCCTTGTTACACCTGACGTCTCTAGACAGTTCGTTGTCGAGGTTGACGCGTCAGAGGTG
>NC_048567.1:72474792-72494792 GCF_013265735.2 Oncorhynchus mykiss
AGACATACAGAGACATACAGTGACAGAGTGACATACAGAAACATACAGAAACATAGTGACATACAGAGACATACAGAGAGATACAGAGACATACAGAGACAGAGTGACATACAGAGACATACAGAGACATACAGAGACAGAGTGACATACAGTGACATACAGAGGCATACAGAGACATACAGAGACAGAGCGACATACAGAGACATACAGAGACATACAGAGACAGAGTGACATACAGAGACAGAGTGACATACAGAGACATACAGAGACATACAGAGACAGAGTGACATACAGAGACAGAGTGACATACAGAGACATACAGAGACAGAGTGACATACAGAGACAGAGAGACCTACAGAGACATACAGAGACATACAGAGACAGAGTGACATACAGAGACAGAGTGACATACAGAGACATACAGAGACATACAGAGACATACAGAGACAGAGTGACATACAGAGACATACAGAGACAGAGTGACATACAGAGACAGAGTGACATACAGAGACATACAGAGACATACAGAGACAGAGTGACATACAGAGACAGAGTGACATACAGAGACAGAGTGACATACAGAGACAGAGAGACCTACAGAGACATACAGAGACATACAGAGACAGAGTGACATACAGAGAGACATACAGAGACAGAGTGACATATAGAGACAGAGTGACATACAAAGACATACAGTGACATAGAGAGACAGAGTGACATAGAGAGACATAGTAGCTGATGAATGGTGAGCTGTCTGCTACAAATGGATACCATGGCATCACCTAGGTGGGTGTTGCACATCCGTGGTGGATGAGTTGTGAATGTAAAGAGCTTTGAGCAACTGGAAAAGTGCTACATCATCATCATCATCATCATCATCATCATCATCAGCAGCAGCAGCAGCAGCAGCAGCATCATCAGCATCCCTTTCAGAGTCTTCCTGCAGTGCAAGCATGGGGGTTGGAGTTGCTCTCCTAAAAACACATGTATTTCTCCAAAGGCACATTCCTCAGCAGTACTCATATTTACATCAAAGCGTACCAAAACCAGTCAGTACCAATCAATACCGTACCAGTACCAGTCAGTACCAATACCAGTCAGTACCAGTACCAGTCAGTACCAATACCAGTCAGTACAGGTCAGTACCAGTACCAGTCAATACCAATACCAGTCAATACCAATCAATACCATACCAGTACCAGTCAGTACCAATACCAGTCAGTACCAATACCAGTCAGTACCAATACCAGTCAGTACAGGTCAGTACCAGTACCAGTCAATACTGACTGGTATTGGTATTGACTGGTATTGATACCAATACCAGTCAGTACCAATACCAGTCAATACCAATACCAGTCAATACCAGTACCAGTCAGTACCAATACCAGTCAGTACCAATACCAGTCAGTACCAGTACAGGTCAGTACCAGTACCAGTCAATACCAATACCAGTCAATACCAATACCAGTCAGTACCAATAACAGTCAGTACCAATACCAGTCAATACCAATACCAGTCAATACCAATACCAGTCAGTACCAATACCAGTCAGTACCAATCAATACCATACCAGTACCAGTCAGTGCCAATACCAGTCAATACCAATACCAGTCAGTACCAATACCAGTCAACACCAATACCAGTCAATACCAATACCAGTCAGTACCAATACCAGTCAGTACCAATCAATACCGTACCAGTACCAGTCAGTGCTAATACCAGTCAATACCAATACCAGTCAGTACTAATACCAGTCAATACCAATACCAGTCAGTACCAATACCAGTCAGTACCAATACCAGTCAATACCAATACCAGTCAGTACCAATACCAGTCAGTACCAATCAATACCATACCAGTACCAGTCAGTACCAGTATCAGTCAATACCAATACCAGTCAGTACCAATACCAGTCAGTACCAATACCAGTCAGTACCAATACCAGTCAATACCAATACCAGTCAGTACCAATACCAGTCAATACCAATACCAGTCAGTACCAATACCAGTTAATACCAATACCAGTTAATACCAATACCAGTCAATACCAATACCAGTCAGTACCAATACCAGTCAATACCAATACCAGTCAGTACCAATACCAGTCAATACCAATACCAGTACCAGTCAATACCAATACCAGTCAATACCAGTACCAGTCAGTACCAATACCAGTCAGTACCAATACCAGTCAGTACCAGTACCAGTCAGTACCAGTACCAGTTAGTACCAGTACCAGTCAGTACCATTCCCAGTCAGTACCAATACCAGTTAGTACCAATACCAGTTAGTACCAGTACCAGTCAATACCAGTTAGTACCAATACCAGTTAGTACCAATACCAGTTAGTACCAGTACCAGTCAATACCAGTTAGTACCAATACCAGTCAGTGCCAATACCAGTTAGTACCAATACCAGTTAGTACCAGTACCAGTCAATACCAGTCAGTCCATTTCTGTACAAATCCCTTGTGACACCCCCGTCAGTGACAACACAAGGTTTAACTAATAGGCAGGCTGCCAGGGGTCCAGGCCTTACACAGAAGACCACAACACATTACACAATGGCAATACATCCAAATGGGTGGATTTCATAGTAATGAATAACAGTAGAGAAGAGGTGAAATGATGAGTTGTTTTTGTACAGTACCATTAGAGCTGTATTGCATTTATAAATAGGGAGGGAGGGAGGGAGGGAGGGAGGGAGAGTCAGTCAGTTGTACAACTGAAATGTGTCTTCCACATTTAACCTAACCCCTATGAATCAGAGAGGTTCAGGGAGCTGGCTTATTCAACATCCACATCATCTTTTCTAGGGAGTTTTTCCTAGCCACCGTGCTTCTACACCTGCATTGCTTGCTGTTTGGGGTTTTAGGCTGGGTTTCTGTACAGCACTTTGAGATATCAGCTGATGTACGAAGGGCTATATAAATACATTTGATTTGATTTGATCTGAGCCCAGGAAGCAGGTGTTGCTGGGGGTTAACTGCTTTGCTCAAGAGCAGAACGGCTCAGGGATTCAAATCAGCAATCTTTCGGTTACTGGCCAGACACTCTTAAACGCTAGGTGCCACTCCAGGTCCATGTTAGTTCACGGATGGATCCAAAGACATTCCTCATTATTATAGGTGGGGCCAGGAGTTGTTCCTAGGCACATGACCTGACTGGAAAAAACTCAGGGCCCTAGCTCAACACACACACAACCATGTATCTGCACGCAATCATATCTGCACACACATCATAAGTTAGTCTCGTCCCAGGTGTAGTTATTCATACTCTGTACTCCTCCTCCAGTGACCTCTTCATCTTCTTATTGTCCTGTTGAGGGGTCAAAGGTCAGCTTCATATGCCACAAAGCATTCGTTTGGTAGCTTTACTACTTCATCCGTCATAACAGTGGAAAGTGTCGCATGCCATATTGAGTTGTCATAGGCCTGTCTTAAGCCGGCATAATGGGGACACAGAGGGGACAATCACCTGTTGGAGCTCCTGTACCTCGTCCCTCAGGGCATACACTACATCCTCCAGGCTCCTTCAACACAACACAGACGGTTAACACCATCCTACAGAAAAATACATGATCATATACAGTAGGGCTGGGCGATAAATCAATATCGATAATTATCGACGTAATTACTTCCCTCAATGATGATATAAAAACATTTAGATTCATTTTTAATAATGTTGATATAGAATCATTAGGTACAACAGTCCATTTCACCTCTGTGACCCAGCAGGAGCGTGGGGAGAAGTAACAATATGCACGTGGAGGTACACGCCCACTAAGAAAACACTTAGCAAATCGAGTGATGGAGTAGCCACTGTTAACCAGGAAAACAGTGGTGGTGATAGCCATGGAAAAGGAGCAGCTTCCAACAAAGAAATGATTGATAAAAAAGGGTTCAACTGTTTCAGTCATTTGGAAGTGGTTCGGCTTTTTGAAGTCTGACAAAGAGCAGAGCAACGTTCGGTGTAAATTGTGCCGTAGACAGATGGCTACCAAGTCTGGTAACACGACAAACCTTTTTCACTATCTAAAACAAAATCACTCTTTGGAACATGCAGGGCGTTTGAGTTTGCTCCACGGTATTGATAAACGCCCCTCAAACACCAGCCAATCTAGGGATGTTTGAGTTTGCTCCACGGTACTGATAAACGCCCCTCAAACACCAGCCAATCTAGGGATGTTTGAGTTTGCTCCACGGTATTGATAAACGCCCCTCAAGCACCAGCCAATCTAGGGATGTTTGAGTTTGCTCCACGGTATTGATAAACGCCCCTCAAACACCAGCCAATCTAGGGATGTTTGAGTTTGCTCCACGGTATTGATAAACGCCCCTCAAACACCAGCCAATCTAGGGATGTTTGAGTTTGCTCCACGGTATTGATAAACGCCCCTCAAACACCAGCCAATCTAGGGATGTTTGAGTTTGCTCCACGGTATTGATAAACGCCCCTCAAGCACCAGCCAATCTAGGGATGTTTGAGTTTGCTCCACGGTATTGATAAACGCCCCTCAAACACCAGCCAATCTAGGGATGTTTGAGTTTGCTCCACGGTATTGATAAACGCCCCTCAAACACCAGCCAATCTAGGGATGTTTGAGTTTGCTCCACGGTATTGATAAACGCCCCTCAAGCACCAGCCAATCTAGGGATGTTTGAGTTTGCTCCACGGTATTGATAAACGCCCCTCAAACACCAGCCAATCTAGTGATGTTTGAGTTTGCTCCACGGTATTGATAAACGCCCCTCAAACACCAGCCAATCTAGTGATGTTTGAGTTTGCTCCACGGTATTGATAAACGCCCCTCAAACACCAGCCAATCTAGTGATGTTTGAGTTTGCTCCACGGTATTGATAAACGCCCCTCAAACACCAGCCAATCTAGGGATGTTTGAGTTTGCTCCACGGTATTGATAAACGCCCCTCAAACACCAGCCAATCTAGGGATGTTTGAGTTTGCTCCACGGTATTGATAAACGCCCCTCAAACACCAGCCAATCTAGGGATGTTTGAGTTTGCTCCACGGTATTGATAAACCCCCCTCAAACACCAGCCAATCTAGGGATGTTTGAGTTTGCTCCACGGTATTGATAAACGCCCCTCAAACACCAGCCAATCTAGGGATGTTTGAGTTTGCTCCACGGTATTGATAAACGCCCCTCAAACACCAGCCAATCTAGGGATGTTTGAGTTTGCTCCACGGTATTGATAAACGCCCCTCAAACACCAGCCAATCTAGGGATGTTTGAGTTTGCTCCACGGTATTGATAAACGCCCCTCAAACACCAGCCAATCTAGGGATGTTTGAGTTTGCTCCACGGTATTGATAAACGCCCCTCAAGCACCAGCCAATCTAGGGATGTTTGAGTTGTGCTCCACGGTATTGATAAACGCCCCTCAAACACCAGCCAATCTAGGGATGTTTGAGTTTGCTCCACGGTATTGATAAACGCCCCTCAAACACCAGCCAATCTAGGGATGTTTGAGTTTGCTCCACGGTATTGATAAACGCCCCTCAAACACCAGCCAATCTAGGGATGTTTGAGTTTGCTCCACGGTATTGATAAACGCCCCTCAAACACCAGCCAATCTAGGGATGTTTGAGTTTGCTCCACGGTATTGATAAACGCCCCTCAAACACCAGCCAATCTAGGGATGTTTGAGTTTGCTCCACGGTATTGATAAACGCCCCTCAAACACCAGCCAATCTAGGGATGTTTGAGTTTGCTCCACGGTATTGATAAACGCCCCTCAAACACCAGCCAATCTAGGGATGTTTGAGTTTGCTCCACGGTATTGATAAACGCCCCTCAAGCACCAGCCAATCTAGGGATGTTTGAGTTTGCTCCACGGTATTGATAAACGCCCCTCAAGCACCAGCCAATCTAGGGATGTTTGAGTTTGCTCCACGGTATTGATAAACGCCCCTCAAGCACCAGCCAATCTAGTGATGTTTGAGTTTGCTCCACGGTATTGATAAACATCCCTCAAAACACCAGCCAATCTAGGGATGTTTGAGTTTGCTCCACGGTATTGATAAACGCCCTTCAAGCACCAGCCAATCTAGGGATGTTTGAGTTTGCTCCACGGTATTGATAAACGCCCCTCAAACACCAGCCAATCTAGGGATGTTTGAGTTTGCTCCACGGTATTGATAAACGCCCCTCAAACACCAGCCAATCTAGTGATGTTTGAGTTTGCTCCACGGTACTGATAAACGCCCCTCAAACACCAGCCAATCTAGGGATGTTTGAGTTTGCTCCACGGTATTGATAAACGCCCCTCAAATACCAGCCAATCTAGGGATGTTTGAGTTTGCTCCACGGTATTGATAAACGCCCCTCAAACAAACGCACTTTCCCGACGACCACACTGTCCCGACGACCACACTTTCCCGACGACCACACGAGTGAAGCTATAGCAGAGGGGCTCATTGACGCTCTCTCCTGCTGGGGACTCAGTCAAGACAGACACGTCTGCATTACAACGGATAGTGGTGTGAACGTGTTGAAGGCCGCTCAAATCAACAAATGTTTTGGACATCGGCTGCACTTGGCCATTGGTAAGTAACCTTGTCAATTGTGTATATTGAAGTGATTGGTTAGATGAAACTAAAAGGCATTGTTTTCATCAACTGATTAAGTTAAATATTACATTTGTACACAATTAAAGGGATTATTGTGATTGTAACATTGTATTAATTTCTCTTAGAGAGAGTGGGTAAGAAGGCGGTAGGTGCTTTTTCCTATTGGTGGAAAAAGAAGAGACCTGGCAGTTGCTCAAAAATACACAACCTACACCAGAACAAGTTGGTGACAGAGTCGCCTACCAGGTGGGATCACGTCAAAAGACGGTGCAAGGAGTCCTGGAGCAGGAGAAAGCCATACCACAGGTCTTGTCCAGTGACAAGAAGACCAGGCACATCCTCCCACCTACACAGATAGAGATGTTCTGGAGTCCATCAACCCGGCATTGACCCCACTAGAATCCACAGATGCTCTGTCTGGTGAGTCTTATGTCAGTACTACACCTGTTCAATACAGAGGTCATGAAACCTGATGATGGAGAAGCAGAGTTCACCCAAACCATCAAAACAATAGTCATGGACTATCTGAATGAGAAAGGTCTTACTGAAATCCAGCTGGTAGACAAGGAACTCAGCTGCTACCTTCAGTCTCCTGATGCTGACAGTGAAACCAATCAAAACACTTTCCCAAAGTCATCCACCTGGCAAAGCGCTGTGCATTCCTGCCACACGCTCCCCCTCAGAGCGTGTTTTTAGCACAGGTGGCAAAATAGTGACCTGCCATAGGGCAGCTTTAAAGCCAGAGGCCGTAGACAGACTTGTCTTTCTTGCTTGTAACTTGTAAGACAACATCTACCCAACCTCAACTGTGATGTACCATTAGTCTAACAGTTATAAACATCTACCCAACCTCAACTGTGATGTACCATTAGTCTAACAGTTATAAACATCTACCCAACCTCAACTGTGATGTACCATTAGTCTAACAGTTATAAACATCTACCCAACTTCAACTGTGATGTACCATTAGTCTAACAGTTATAAACATCTACCCCAATTTCAACTGTGATACTTCAACTCTTATGTACCATTAGTCTAACAGTTATAAACATCTACCAGACGTCAACTGTGATGTACCATTAGTCTAACAGTTATAAACATCTACCCAACCTCAACTGCGATGTACCATTAGTCAAACAGTTATAAACATCTACCCAACTTCAACTGTGATGTACCATTAGTCTAACAGTTATAAACATCTACCCAACTTCAACTGTGATGTACCATTAGTCTAACAGTTATAAACATCTACCCAACTTCAACTGTGATGTACCATTAGTCTAACAGTTATAAACATCTACCCAACTTCAACTGTGATGTACCATTAGTCTAACAGTTATAAACATCTACCCAACTTCAACTGTGATGTACCATTAGTCTAACAGTTATAAACATCTACCAGACTTCAACTGTGATGCTTCAACTCTTATGTACCATTAGTCTAACAGTTATAAACATCTACCCAACCTCAACTGTGATGTACCATTAGTCTAACAGTTATAAACATCTACCCAACCTCAACTGTGATGTACCATTAGTCTAACAGTTATAAACATCTACCCAACTTCAACTGTGATGTACCATTAGTCTAACAGTTATAAACATCTACCCCAATTTCAACTGTGATACTTCAACTCTTATGTACCATTAGTCTAACAGTTATAAACATCTACCAGACGTCAACTGTGATGTACCATTAGTCTAACAGTTATAAACATCTACCCAACCTCAACTGCGATGTACCATTAGTCAAACAGTTATAAACATCTACCCAACTTCAACTGTGATGTACCATTAGTCTAACAGTTATAAACATCTACCCAACTTCAACTGTGATGTACCATTAGTCTAACAGTTATAAACATCTACCCAACTTCAACTGTGATGTACCATTAGTCTAACAGTTATAAACATCTACCCAACTTCAACTGTGATGTACCATTAGTCTAACAGTTATAAACATCTACCCAACTTCAACTGTGATGTACCATTAGTCTAACAGTTATAAACATCTACCAGACTTCAACTGTGATGCTTCAACTCTTATGTACCATTAGTCTAACAGTTATAAACATCTACCCAACCTCAACTGTGATGTACCATTAGTCTAACAGTTATAAACATCTACCCAACCTCAACTGTGATGTACCATTAGTCTAACAGTTATAAACATCTACCCAACTTCAACTGTGATGTACCATTAGTCTAACAGTTATAAACATCTACCCCAATTTCAACTGTGATACTTCAACTCTTATGTACCATTAGTCTAACAGTTATAAACATCTACCAGACGTCAACTGTGATGTACCATTAGTCTAACAGTTATAAACATCTACCCAACTTCAACTGTGATGTACCATTAGTCTAACAGTTATAAACATCTACCCAACTTCAACTCTTATGTACCATTAGTCTAACAGTTATAAACATCTACCAGACGTCAACTGTGATGTACCATTAGTCTAACAGTTATAAACATCTACCCAACCTCAACTGTGATGTACCATTAGTCTAACAGTTATAAACATCTACCCAACTTAAACTCTTATGTACCATTAGTCTAACAGTTATAAACATCTACCCAACCTCATCTGCGATGTACCATTAGTCAAACAGTTATAAACATCTACCCAACTTCAACTCTTATGTACCATTAGTCTAACAGTTATAAACATCTACCCAACCTCAACTGCGATGTACCATTAGTCAAACAGTTATAAACATCTACCCAACTTCAACTGTGATGTACCATTAGTCTAACAGTTATAAACATCTACCCAACTTCAACTGTGATGTACCATTAGTCTAACAGTTATAAACATCTACCCAACTTCAACTGTGATGTACCATTAGTCTAACAGTTATAAACATCTACCAGACTTCAACTGTGATGCTTCAACTCTTATGTACCATTAGTCTAACAGTTATAAACATCTACCAGACTTCAACTGTGATGTACCATTAGTCTAACAGTTATAAACATCTACCAGACTTCAACTGTGATACTTCAACTGTGATGTACCATTAGTCTAACAGTTATAAACATCTACCAGACTTCAACTGTGATACTTCAACTGTGATGTACCATTAGTCTAACAGTTATAAACATCTACCCCAACTTCAACTGTGATACTTCAATGGTGATGTACCATTAGTCTAACAGTTATAAACATCTACCCAACTTCAACTGCGATGTACCATTAGTCTAACAGTTATAAACATCTACCCCAACTTCAACTGTGATACTTCAACTCTTATGTACCATTAGTCTAACAGTTATAAACATCTACCCAACTTCAACTGTGATACTTCAATGGTGATGTACCATTAGTCTAACAGTTATAAACATCTACCCAACTTCAACTGCGATGTACCATTAGTCTAACAGTTATAAACATCTACCAGACTTCAACTGTGATACTTCAACGGTGATGTACCATTAGTCTAACAGTTATAAACATCTACCAGACTTCAACTGCAATGTACTATTAGTCTAACAGTTATAAACATCTACCAGACTTCAACTGTGATGTACCATTAGTCTAACAGTTACAAACATCTACCAGACTTCAACTGTGATACTTCAACTCTTATGTACCATTAGTCTAACAGTTATAAACATCTACCAGACTTCAACTGTGATGTACCATTAGTCTAACAGTTACAAACATCTACCAGACTTCAACTGTGATACTTCAACTCTTATGTACCATTAGTCTAACAGTTATAAACATCTACCAGACTTCAACTGTGATGTACCATTAGTCTAACAGTTATAATGCATATTGACTTACACTATTTGTTTTTCATAACTTGTCCGGGTTTATAGCTTTAAAAAAAAGTGGAGTTAATGTTATTTGGGACTTCTTCTACTTCTGACAATAAATAATAAACATTAAAGCCTGCGGTTTGTTCAGGCAGGCTTGAGTCTGAAGCAGAAATGTCCCCATTAAACATTATTTGATTAATATCTTGATAATTATCATTATCGAATGAAAAAAAAAATGTGATCATTTATTTGCCATAACGCCCAGCCCTAATATACAGTGCATTGGGAAAGTATTCAGACCCCTTAACTTTTTCCACAGTTTGTGACGTTACAGCCTTATTATAGAATTGATTAAATAGTTTTTTCCCCACTTCAATCTACACACAATGCCCCATAATGACTAAGCAAAAACACATTTTTAGAATCTTAAAATATCACATTTACATGAGTCTTCAGACCCTTCACTCAGTACTTTGTTGAAGCACCTTTGGCAGCGATTTCACTCTTCTTGGGTATGACGCTACAAGGTTGGCACACCTGTATTTGGGGAGTTTCTCCCATTCTTCTCTGCAGATCCTCTCAAGCCCTGTCAGGTTGGATGGGGACTGTCGCTAAAGAGCTATTTTCAGGTTTCTCCAGAGATGGATTTAAATCTGAGCTCTAGCTGGGCCACTCAAGGACAAGCTCGAGACTTGTCCCTAAGCCCCTCCTGCATTGTCTTGGCTGTGTGCTTAGCGTCGTTGTCCTGTTGGAAGGTGAACCTTCACCCCAGTCTGGGGTCCTGGGCACTCTGGAGAAGGTTGTCATCAAGGATCTCTCTGAACTTTGCTCTGTTCATCTGCCGCTGAAAAAGATCCCCACAGCATGATGCTGCCACCACCATGCTTCACCATAGGGATGGTGCCAGGTCTCCTCCAGATGTGACACTTGGCATTCAGGCCAAAGAGTTCAATCTTGGTTTCATCAGACCAGAGAATCTTGTTTCTCATGGTCTGAGTGTCTTTAGGTGCGTTTTGGCAAACTCCTGTGCCTTTTACTGAGGAGTGGCTTCCGTCTGGTAACTCTACCATAAAGGCCTGATTGGTGGAGTGCTGCAGAGATGATTGTCCTTCTGAAATGTTTTCCCATCTCCACAGAGGAACTCTAGAGCTCTGTCAGAGTGACCATCGGGTTCTGGGTTCGAGTCCAGGCTCTGTCGCAGCCGGCTGTGACCGGGAAACCCATGGGGTGGCGCACAGCGTCGTCCGGGTTAGGCCGGCGGGATGTCCTTGTCCCATCGCACACTAGCTACTCCGGTGGCGGTCCGGGTGCATTGCATGCTGACACGGTCACTAGGTGTACAGTATTTCCTCCTCCACGTTGGTGCGGCTGGCTTCCGGGTTAAGTGGGCATTGTGTCAAGAAGCAGTGCAGCTTGGTTGGGTTGTGTTTTGGGGGATGCACGGCTCTCGACCTTCGCCTCTCCTGAGTCCGTACGAGAGTTGCTGCAATGAGACAAGACTGTAACTACCAATTGGATACCATGAAATTGGGGAGAAAAAGGGGTAAAAAAAAAAAATACTAAAATACAAATAAATAAAAAGAGTGACCATTGGGTACTTGATCCTTTCTGACCAAGGCCCTTCTCCCCTGATTGGTCATTTTGGCCAGGCGGTCAGCTCTAGGAAGAGTCTTGGTGGTTCCATACTACTTCCATTTAAGAATGATGGAGACAACTGTGTTCTGGGGACCTTCAATGCTGCAAAAATGTTTCGGTACCCTTCCCCAGATCTGTGCCTCGACACAATCCTGTCTCGGAGCTCTACAGACAATTCCTTCAACCTCATGGCTTGGTTTTTCCTCTGACATACACTGTCAACTGTGGGACCTTATATAGACAGGTGTGTGCCTTTCCAAATCATGTCCAATCAATTGAATTTAACACAGGTCCAACATCTCAAGGATGATCAATGGAAACAGGATGCACCTGAGCTCAATTTTGAGTCTTATAGAAAGGGGTCTGAATAGTTATGTAAATAAGGTATTTCTGTTTTGTATTTTTAATACATTTGCCACATTTTCTAAAAACCTGTTTATTCGCTTTCTCATTATGGGGTATTGTGTGCTGAACATTTTTATTTATTTTATCAATTCTAGAAAAAGGCTGTAACGTAACAAAATGTGGAAAAAGTCAATGAGTCTGAATACTTTCTGAAGGCACTGTATGTACTGCACTAGTCTACACACTAACTAACACAGTTAACCATCCAAAAACAGAAGCCTTCTGGATGGTGAACACCATCTCACTGCAGAACATGATGACAGAAACTGTGAGGGGTTACCAAGATATTCAGCCCTGACCAAAACGAAGAAGGGGGAGGAGGAGGAGGAAGAGGAGGATGAGGAGGAGGTGGAAAGGAGATGGGAGAGGTGGGGAGTAGGAGAAGGTGGAAAAGGGAGGAAGAAGAGGAGGAAGTGGGGTGGGGAGTAGGGGAAGGAGGAAGAAGAGAAGGAGGAGGAAGAGGAGGGAGAGGAGGATGAGGAGGAGGTGGAAAGGAGATGGGAGGGGTGGGGAGTAGGGGAAGGAGGAAGAAGAGAAGGAGGAGGAAGAGGAGGGAGAAGAGGAGGAGGAAGACAAGGAGGAGGACGACGAAAAGGAGGAGGGAGAAGAGGAGGTGGAAGAAGAGGACGAGGAGGGAAGGAGAAGGTCTTACTTCTCTCCAACCACAGAATGTATGTTGCTCATCGTCTCCTCCATGATGATCTCCTCTCCGGGAATGATGACCTGCAGCCCTGTGTCACTCCGCGTCACCCCTGTTCCAGACAAACACAACACACTAGATACACTGATCTACGGTCTGTTTGGACTTCCAACTCCTAATGGCTGGTTAGAATTGTGGGAGAGTAAGCTGATCCTAGATCTGTGCCTAAGGTCAACTTCTACCCACAGCAGTTTAGCTAACATAAGTGACTGAGTTCCTGGTTGGTGATTGATTACATTATAAGAAAAGCAAAACGAGGACACAATCACATGAGACTGGAGAGGCCGTGAGTTAGTTAGTCATGCACAGAAAGACAAGACACAATGACAGAAGGACAGAGGAGCCAGGAGAGGAAGAACAGCAGGAGGATGAGAGAGAGGCGTAATTCCTTCTTCATCATCCTGATCCAATCACCCCTCATTGGTTTTACCTCACCACACCCCTGGCTGTTGCAGACAAAAATAAAACAACAACAAGAATACAGCGTATTGTCATGAGAGAAAAGACACCATTTTCTTTTCACATTTCCTGTTCTAGTAGTTTAGCCTGGAATCTTGTTGACATTGACAACACAGTGAAATAAGGTTCTGACAAAACACCCCAAATACCAACTGCTAACAAAAGACAGATTTATTCACAACTCATACAGTGTTTGGAACCTCTTGTCATACACAGTTCCAGTCAAAAGTTTGGACACACCCACTCATTCAAGTGTTTTTCTTTATTTTTACTATTTTCTACATTGTAGAATAATAGTGAAGACATCAAAACTATGAAATAACACAGATGGAATAATGTAGGGTTGTCCCGTGGCGGAGATCTTCGTGGGCTATACTCGGCCTTGTCTCAGGATGGTAAATTGGTGGTTGAACATATCCCTCTAGTGGTGTGGGGGCTGTGCTTTGGCAAAGTGGGTGGGGTTATATCCTTCCTGTTTGGCCCTGTCCGGGGGTGTCCTCGGATGGGGCCACAGTGTCTCCTGACGCCTCCTGTCTCAGCCTCCAGTATTTATGCTGCAGTAGTTTATGTGTCGGGGGGCTAGGGTCAGTTTGTTATATCTGGAGTACTTCTCCTGTCCTATTCGGTGTCCTGTGTGAATTTAAGTGTGCTCTCTTTAATTCTCTCTTTCTCTCTTTCTTTCTCTCTGTCGGAGGACCTGAGCCCTAGGACCATGCCTCAGGACTACCTGACATGATGACTCCTTGCTGTCCCCAGTCCACCTGGCCGTGCTGCTGCTCCAGTTTCAACTGTTCTGCCTTATTATTATTGGACCATGCTGGTCATTTATGAACATTTGAAGATCTTGGCCATGTTCTGTTATAATCTCCACCCGGAACAGCCAGAAGAGGACTGGCCACCCCACATAGCCTGGTTCCTCTCTAGGTTTCTTCCTAGGTTTTGGCCTTTCTAGGGAGTTTTTCCTAGCCACCGTGCTTCTACACCTGCATTGCTTGCTGTTCGGGGTTTTAGGCTGGGTTTCTGTACAGCACTTTGAGATATCAGCTGATGTACGAAGGGCTATTTAAATACATTTGATTTGATTTGATGTAGTAACTAAAAAAGTTTTAAATGAATCAAAATATATTTTAGATTCTTCAAGGTAGCCACCTTTTGCCTTGATTACAGCTTTGCACACACTTGGCATTCTCTCAACCAGCTTAATCTGGAATGCTTTTCCAACAGGCTTGAAGGAGTTCCCACATATGCTGAGCATTTGTTGGCTGCTTTTCCTTCCCTCTGCAGTCCAAATCATCCCAAACCATCTAAATTTGATTAAGGTCGGTTGATTGTGGAGGCCAGGTCATCTGATGCAGCACTCTATCACTTTCCTTCTTGGTCAAATAGCCCTTACACAGCCTGGAGCTGTGTTTTGGGTTATTGTCTTGTTGAAAAACAAATGATAGTGGGACTAAGTGCAAACCAGATGGGATGCTGGTGAAGTGTGCCTTTAATTCTAAATAAATCACCAGTGTCACCAAAAAGCAGCCCCACACAATCACACCTCCTCCTCCTTGCTTCACAGTGGGAACCACACACGTGGAGATCCTCCTTTCACCTACTCGGCATCTCACAAAGACACACTGGTTGGAAATGAAAAATGTCAAATTTGGACTCATCAGTCCAAAAGGACAGATTTCCACCGGTCTACTTTCCATTGCTTGTCTTTCTTGGCCCAAACAAGTCTCATCTTCTTATTTAGTAGTGGTTTCTTTGCAGCAATTCGACCATGACGGCCTGATTCACGCCTTCTCATGTGAACAGTTGATGTTGAGATGTGTCTGTTACTTGAACTCTGAAGCATTTATTTGGGCTGCAATTTCTGAGGCTGGTAACTCTAATGAACTTATCCTCTGCAGCAGAGACAACTGGGTCTTCCATTCCTGTGGCGGTCCTCATGAGAGCCAGTTTCATCATAGCACTTGATGGTTTTTGTGACTGCACTTGACGAAAATGTTCTATCAATATTCCAGATTGACTGACCTTCATGTCTTAAAGTAATGATGGACTGTCATTTCTCTTTGCCTATTTGAGCTGTTCTTGCCTTAATATGGACTTGGTCGTTAACCAAATATGTCTTTCTGTATACCACCCCTACCTTGTCAGAACACAAACAACTGGCTCAAACGCATTAAGAAGAAAATAAGTTCCACAAATTAATATTAATATATTCCACATATTAACTTTTAACAGGGCACAACTGTTAATTGAAATGCATTCCAGGTGACTACCTTGTGAAGCTGGTTGAGAAAATGCCAAGAGTGTGCAAAGCTGTCATCAAGGCAAAAGGGTGGCTATTTTGAAGAATCTCAAATATAAAACATATTTTGGTTTGTTAAACATTTTTTGGTTACTACATGATTCCATATGTGTTATTTCATAGTGTTGATGTCTTCACTGTTATTCTACAATGTAGAAAATAGTAAAATTAAAGAAAAACACTGGAATGAGTTGGCATGTCCAAACATTTGACTGGTACTGTACATCAGTCTGTATATATTGTAGGTTTCTAGGTAGGTACAGTAGGTATGTAGGTAAGATAGGTAGGTAGGACATTTTGATCACAGGTGTGGGATAGGTCCTATACATCATTGGAGCATACAGAAGACACAGTTGGACAAAGCAGTCACTTCAACTCTCAGTTTCTGCTTTTCTTTAGTTTTTTTCCAACCACAGAATACACTGCAGTCACATGACCTGACCAACCACAGAGTACACTGCAGTCACATGACCTGACCAACCACAGAATACACTGCAGTCACATGACCTGACCAACCACAGAATACACTGCAGTTACAAAGTAGAAGACACAACACGAGGACAGTCATATTCTTAGCTCAAATACTGATAGAACCACTGTTTGGCTTATTTTTTGTTCTATTGACATCCACTATGTACAAAAAGGAGATCATTTATTTTAGTTCATGTTGATCTGTGTTGATGAATAAGTATGTCACATATGACCTCTCCCACAAGACTAAGTTCTCTTTTGGTTGACACTTCCTCAACACTGACATTGTAGATTTACAGTATGGATGAGCTGTACAGGGACACTCAATATCTATGGCAAGCGTAATTACTAGGCTACACCATCCACTCAGTTTGATGTTAAACACACTGGTTAGAGGAGGTACAGAAACTGTTCATGGTTAACACATTTCAATACTCTACCACAGAGGTTGTGCACAAATGAATCCCAACCTCACATGCTCAATGTATAAACGCTGATACCATTTCACCATCATGTAGAGAGAGGTTAACTGTATGTTCCACTAATTGGTTGTAAACATTGACATACACAGTGAAATTAAAATAATACTAATCACATATGTAATACAAAATAATGTAGGTAAAATAAAACAAATTATTTGTAGAAATACATAAATAACAAAGCCATTTATTCCATATATTGTCAGGATAACTGTGGAGAGAGAGGACTGATCTGCGGAGAGAGAGTACTGATCTGAGGAAAGAGAGTAGACTGATCTGCGGAGAAAGAAGACTGATCTGCAGAGAGAGAGAGAAGACTGATCTGCAGAGAGAGAGAGAAGACTGATCTGCAGAGAGAGAGAAGACTGATATGCGAAAAGAGAAGACTGATCTGCGGAGATGGAGGACTGATCTGCGGAGAGAGAGAAGACTGATCTGCGGAGATGGAGGACTGATCTGCGGAGAGAGAGAAGGCTGATCTGCGGAGATGGAGGACTGATCTGCGGAGAGAGAGAAGGCTGATCTGCGGAGAGAGAGAAGACTGATCTGCAGAGAAAGAGAAGACTGATCTGCGGAGAGAGAAGACTGATCTGCAGAGAGAAAGAAGACTGATCTGCGAAGAGAGAAGACTGATCTGCAGAGAGAAAGAAGACTGATCTGCGATGAGAGAAGACTGATCTGCAGAAAGAGAAGACTGATCTGCGGAGAGAGAGAGGACTGATCTGCAGAGAGAGAGGACTGATCTGCAGAGAGAGAAGACTGATCTGTGGAGAGAGCAGACTAATTTTAAGTGGACAGTAAACTGGGCCCAGTTTTTCAAAAGTTATCTATCTGGCTATCGGATAGGATTAAATGCATAGGAATAGAATAAATTGAACGGGTGTCCCCATTCCTATCCAATAGCTGATCCAATAGCCGGAATCCAGATAACCTTTGAAAAACTGTCCCCTGGGAATTCTTAACGTGGCATAAGGAAATACTTTCTCAGGAGAAGAGTTATTACTAACGCATGGAAGAGCATGGTAATGTTTTGAAGGATACAAACAAATGTTTCCTTCTTGGGATATAGAAACTGGACCTGCCAGGCTTGTGGCTCTGCTTAGGGCCTAAAGTTGTACTGCTTTTGAGAATATCATTGTTAAACTGTTGAGGGAATATTGAGTTTAAAAGTACTGCATTTTGGATTGGGGTAAAATCTGATAAGAGTGTAAATCGTCACCCTGGGAATGAAGCATGCATGCTGTTTATAGGGGAACTTCGATCTCATATACTATATAATATCCTATTAATACCAATATCGTAGAAGTACTACTGTCGATGCTGTGTCCTGTGTGTGAAATACTGCAGGGGGTACTGCAACAGGGGTAAAAGCCTTAAGGCAGTCATAGTAATAACAAAAGTATATCGATTCATTGGAAATGTCAAAGGTCAGCACAACATTTGCTGCTGTAATATATGTGGAAGAAGGAGCTAGGTTAGAGAACATGGTCAATAGAATGCCTTCCTTCCTGAACCACATCTGAATATCAGACACACAGAACCCCAGACGATGCCCAACACAAGCTACCTGACAAATACGGAAAGAGAGAGGTCAAGGTAACATGGTAGATTTTCAAACAAAGAGAGTACAATCTCCCAAAAATTACAAACACAAATAAAAATAAAATGAACACAATAATAATTACAAATAAATTAAATAAATAGACTTAAAAACTGGTTGGTTTTCCTCTAGACCACAGGTTAAGAGGTGAACGTGCTGTGCTGTGCTGTGCTGTGATGTGCTGTGCTGTATCGCGCGGTATGGTAGGGTACGACCACGGTAGTTTTGGGGGTTTAGTTCTGGTGAGAGATGCAGCTCTTACACGATGCTGAGCCCATCCTGTAACTGTGGGTCGTCCACACAGAGTCGTAGTCAGAGTCCTCCGACAAGTCTGAGCCAGTCAAGTCAGGTCGGGACACGCTGCTACGGTGGCCCGGAGAGTCCACGCTGGACCGCTCCATGTTCCCCAGGACGTGGTTGTGCATCAGGTCAGTACCCTGCCAGGCTGATGGGGAGTGGTGCAAACGCATGGGGAGGGGAAAGGGGGGGGGTGATGCAAACAATGTGGATGATGAGGGCAAACCGTAAACAATGAGGAGAGGATGACGAGGGCAAACCATAACCAATAAGGAGAGGATGACGAGGGCAAACCATAACCAATGAGGAGAGGATGATGAGGGCAAACCGTAAACAATGAGGAGAGGATGACGAGGGCAAACCATAACCAATGAGGAGAGGATGATGAGGGCAAACCATAACCAATGAGGAGAGGATGACGAGGGCAAACCATAACCAATGAGGAGAGGATGACGAGGGCAAACCATAACCAATGAGGAGAGGATGATGAGGGCAAACCGTAAACAATGAGGAGAGGATGACGAGGGCAAACCATAACCAATGAGGAGAGGATGATGAGGGCAAACCGTAAACAATGAGGAGAGGATGACGAGGGCAAACCATAACCAATGAGGAGAGGATGACGAGGGCAAACCATAACCAATGAGGAGTGGATGACGAGGGCAAACCGTAACCAATGAGGAGAAGATGACGAGGACAAACCATAACCAATGAGGAGAGGATGATGAGGGCAAACCGTAAACAATGAGGAGAGGATGACGAGGGCAAACCATAACCAATGAGGAGAGGATGATGAGGGCAAACCATAACCAATGAGGAGTGGATGACGAGGGCAAACCGTAACCAATGAGGAGAAGATGACGAGGACAAACCATAACCAATGAGGAGTAGATGAAGAGGGCAAACCGTAACCAATGAGGAGTAGATGACGAGGGCAAACCGTAACCAATGAGGAGTGGATGACGAGGGCAAACCATAACCAATGATGAGTAGATGACGAGGGCAAACCGTAACCAATGAGGAGAGGATGACGAGGGCAAACCGTAACCAATGAGGAGAGGATGACGAGGGATGAACGATGGATTAAATCAGAATGGTAAGATGTAATCATAGTAGTACAACAACCCCCCAAAAAACAAATGATTAAATAAAAATAAAATTAGGAACGAACGTCACCAGAAGATTGAAGGAGTGGTGAGGAGTGAAGAGAGACAGAACAGAGAATGTTAAAAAGATCATTAATAACTAACAGCAGGGTAAACTATACTGATCCTAGAATGACAACATGACCT
>NC_048567.1:72502292-72544792 GCF_013265735.2 Oncorhynchus mykiss
AAGCAATGTATGAGTAGGAGAAGACTTGTAAACTATAGTGTCATTGTCTGAGAGGAGGAGGGACATTTATGACGAAATGGGAGATATATAAACCAATGTACATGAAATTATTGGCAGAGCTCTCGTAAATAAATGTTGCTGACTATTGTAGACTGGCCTTTGTCTGTTTCATTTCAACAAGAATCTTACACATTCTTGGTAGCAGACCGAGTAGTTTAATTGAAGTTATGAACATTGAGAACATAATTCTCTTAACAGAGAGCGCGAGAGAGAGGTGAGAGAGAGAGAGGAAAGAGAGAGAGAGAGGTAAGAGAGAGAGAGAGAGAGAGAGAGAGAGAGAGAGAGAGAGGAAAGAGAGAGGTAAGAGAGCGAGAAGTAAGAGAGAGAGGTAAGAGAGAGAGAGAGGTAAGAGAGAGAGGTGAGAGAGAGCGAGAGTTAAGAGAGGCAAAAGAGAGAGAGAGGAGAGAGAGAGAGGTAAGAGAGAGAGAGAGAGGTAAGAGAGAGAGTTGAGAGAGAGAAAGAGAGGTAAGAGAAGAGAGAGAGAGAGAGAGAGGTAAGAGAGAGAGGTAAGAGAGAGAGGTAAGAGAGAGCGAGAGGTAAGAGAGAGAGGTACGAGAGAGAGGTAAGAGAAAGAGGTAAGAGAGAGAGGTAAGAGAGAGGTAAGAGAGAGCGAGAGGCAAGAGAGAGAGAGGTAAGAGAGAGAGCGAGAGTTAAGAGAGGCAAAAGAGAGAGAGAGGAGAGAGAGAGAGGTAAAAGAGAGAGAGAGAGAGGTAAGAGAGAGAGAGAAAGTGAGATGGAAATGAACAACACAAATAAACCATGTCACTCAAACTCACCCACACACATAACAGTTTCTATTGACACACTCTCCCTCCCATCACACACATATCCTCCATCCCCATCACACACACTCTCCCTCCCATCACACACACTCTCCCTCCCATCACACACACTCTACCTCCCCATCACACACATATCCTCCATCCCATCACACACACTCTCCCTCCCATCACACACACTCTCCCTCCCATCACACACACTCTCCCTCCACATCACACACACTCTCCCTCCCATCACACACACTCTACCTCCCCATCACACACACTCTCCCTCCCATCACACACACTCTCCCTCCCATCACACACACTCTCCCTCCCATCACACACACTCTCCCTCCCATCACACACACTCTCCCTTCCATCACACACACTCTACCTCCCCATCACACACACTCTCCCTCCCATCACACACACTCTCCCTCCCATCACACACACTCTCCCTCCCATCACACACACTCTCCCTCCCCATCACACACACTCTACCTCCCATCACACACACTCTCCCTCCCATCACACACACTCTACCTCCCCATCACACACACTCTCCCTCCCATCACACACACTCTACCTCCCCATCACACACACTCTCCCTTCCTTCACACACACTCTCCCTCCCATCACACACACTCTCCCTCCCATCACACACACTCTCCCTACCATCACACACACTCTCCCTTCCATCACACACACTCTCCCTCCCCATCACACACAAATCCTCCCTCCACATCACACACACTCTCCCTCCCATCACACACACTCTCCCTCCCCATCACACACACATCCTCCCTCCACATCACACACACTCTCCCTCCCATCACACACACTCTCCCTTCCATCACACACACTCTCCCTCCCCATCACACACACATCCTCCCTCCACATCACACACACTCTCCCTCCCATCACACACACTCTCCCTCCACATCACACACACATCCTCCCTCCACATCACACACACTCTCCCTCCCATCACACACACTCTCCCTCCCCATCACACACACTCTCCCTCCCATCACACACACTCTCCCTCCCATCACACACACTCTCCCTCCCATCACACACACTCTCCCTCCCATCACACACACTCTCCCTCCCATCACACACACTCTCCCTCCCATCACACACACTCTCCCTCCCATCACACACACTCTCCCTCCCATCACACACACTCTCCCTTCCATCACACACACTCTCCCTTCCATCACACACACTCTCCCTCCCCATCACACACACATCCTCCCTCCACATCACACACACATCCCCGACCAAGGATTCATGTGCGCTGTTGACCAGAGCTCTCTGCCTGTCTGCCTGCCTGCTCCCTGCCTGCCCTGGTCTGTCTCTCCCATTATTGTACAGGTGCCCTCGCCTCTTCTCTCTCTCTCCCCGGAGCTTTGCTCGTCTACATCATACACATACATCGCTGACTTTTTTTCATCAGCAGTTGAACTATTTGATTAGTGACTTTTAGGGCCTTTATCAAACATGCTGTTGTTGTTCATTTTGCTAGTGTCTACCCTTGGCTTTTACAATGTTGGCGATACATTTAGAGCCCGTTGCACTGTGAATGATGAAAATATATGATTGTTTCTCCCTCCAGTATTGTGGGAGACCCCACGCTTGCTCCGGAAATGCACACGAGAACTATGCACATTTCTCCCGAACAATATGGTAGAAATGGGACTCTTGCTCTTACGTCAGGACTGTTCTCTTGGTACTGAACCATGTCTCTGGACTTCACACATCCCCTGTAATATGTGATGTTAAAGACTCTGGTGACTCTGGATTCTCCTTCAACTGCTGTCTGTAACTCCAAATGTTGTAACCCCCGATCTAGACTTGCCATTATCTTGCTGCTTCTGTTGTCTGGAAATGTCCAGTCTAATCCAGGTCCTGACATTCTTACCCCTGCTGAATTAAGTAGTCAGAGCGGCCTGAAGTTTTTGCATATGAATGTAAGAAGTCTCCTGCCGAAGCTTGATTTTGTGAATATATGGATAAAAACTGCCGACTCGGATGTATTGATGCTTTCTGAAACCTGGCTTAAAAAATCTATTACAGACAAAAATATTGGCATAAATGGTTACAATGTTTTTGGTACAGATGGTAAATCTAAGGGTGGTGGTGTTGCTGTATACATAAAATACAAGTTCTCTGGGGTCGTTCTGACTTCTGTTACTAAACCTCAGCAATTTGAATATCTGTCTCTGAACCCAAACCTCGGCTCATCTTTAGATATTGTTGTATCTTGTTGTTATAGACCATCTGCTACTGTTGGCTCATCTTTAGGTATTGTTGTATCTTGTTGTTATAGACCATCTGCTACTGTTGGCTCATCTTTAGGTATTGTTGTATCTTGTTGTTATAGACCATCTGCTACTGTTGGCTCATCTTTAGGTATTGTTGTATCTTGCTGTTATAGACCATCTGCTACTGTTGGCTCATCTTTAGATATTGTTGTATCTTGTTGTTATAGACCATCTGCTACTGTTGGCTCATCTTTAGGTATTGTTGTATCTTGTTGTCATAGACCATCTGCTACTGTTGGCTCATCTTTAGGTATTGTTGTATCTTGTTGTTATAGACCATCTGCTACTGTTGGCTCATCTTTAGGTATTGTTGTATCTTGTTGTTATAGACCATCTGCTACTGTTGGCTCATCTTTAGGTATTGTTGTATCTTGTTGTTATAGACCATCTGCTACTGTTGGCTCATCTTTAGATATTGTTGTATCTTGTTGTTATAGACCATCTGCTACTGTTGGCTCATCTTTAGATATTGTTGTATCTTGTTGTTATAGACCATCTGCTACTGTTGGCTCATCTTTAGATATTGTTGTATCTTGTTGTTATAGACCATCTGCTACTGTTGGCTCATCTTTAGATATTGTTGTATCTTGTTGTTATAGACCATCTGCTACTGTTGGCTCATCTTTAGGTATTGTTGTATCTTGTTGTTATAGACCATCTGCTACTGTTGGCTCTCTGGGTTGTATTTTCAGATTATCACAGCATGTCAACTCTGAGTTTGTCCTGATGGGTGATCTGAATCAGGACTGGATAACATCTAGCTCTGATCAACTTAAAATTCTGTGCAATACCTACAATCTCACTCAGAGTGTCAACAGTGTAACTAGGTTGAATATAAAATATTCTCTGAAATCCTCTTTGATTGATTTGATCTTAACCAAAACTCCTCATCGTTTTAATGCTTCTGGTATTTTTACAAATAACATAAGTGATCACTGTGCTATTCCCTGTGTAAGAGATGGTAATATTCCTAAGAAATCTCCACGTGTCATTACGAAAAGAAACTGGAAGCGGTTTGATATTCAAGGTTTTCTACATGATGTATCTAACATTGAATGAAATAGAATGGAATTAATCCCTGATGTTGAACTAGCCTTTTCTTACTTCCACAAGGCATTCCCCATCACACACACATCCTCCTTGCCCATCACACACACATCCTCCTTGCCCATCACACACACATCCTCCTTGCCCATCACACACACATCCTCCTTGCCCATCACACACACATCCTCCTTGCCCATCACACACACATCCTCCTTGCCCATCACACACACATCCTCCTTGCCCATCACACACACATCCTCCTTGCCCATCACACACACATCCTCCTTGCCCATCACACACACATCCTCCTTGCCCATCACACACACACTCTCCCCTACCTCCTTGTAGCAGAGTGCTGCAGAGGGCCTGAGGGGGGGTGCAGGACGCAGGCAGCTGAGGCTCCAGGGTTTGGGGGTGTTGGGGGGCTC
Organism: Oncorhynchus mykiss; assembly: GCF_013265735.2. Lineage (NCBI taxonomy): Eukaryota > Metazoa > Chordata > Actinopteri > Salmoniformes > Salmonidae > Oncorhynchus > Oncorhynchus mykiss. The sequence continues at coordinate 72,506,916 of NC_048567.1, forward strand.
CAGAGGCCCCCACATCATGGTGCTGTGTGGAGCCCCGTGTGATGAGGGGTGGGGCAGGGTGTGGTAGGCTGGGGCCACAGTCATCGCACAGCCCTCTGCATGACGGGATGGAGTCAAAGGGTGGGAGGGCAACTGATGGAGGGAGGAGAGGAGAGGAGAGGAGAGGAGAGGAGAGGAGAGGAGAGGAGAGGAGAGGAGAGGAGAGGAGAGGAGAGGAGAGGAGAGGAGAGGAGAGGAAAAGGAAAAGGAAGGAGAGGAAAAGGAAATGGAGAGGAAAATGAGAGAATGAGAGGAGAGAGAAGTTTTATGAAATTCAAATGTATTTCCCAGAGCTTGCAGATTACACACATGACCAATTCACCCGAAGTGTGCATGCTTGTGTGTGTGTTACTGACCGTGTGGCAGGGGACCGTGAGGGGTTTGTGGCTGGGGGCGGTGGCTTGTCTAGTCTGCCGGGTCAGATGGTCCACCCAGTCCTGCAGGTCCTGCTGACTGTTACACACCACCTGAAGACACTCAAATAGACGGCCTGGAAACAAACACACATTACACACATTATACACACATTACACACATTATACACACACACACATTATACACACAAATTATACACAAAACACACATTATACACAAAACATATAGCCTCCAACACTCTACTCAGCAAATTGGATGCAGTCTATCACAGTGCCATCCGTTTTGTCACCAAAGCCCCATATACTACCCACCACTGCGACCTGTATGCTCTCGTTGGCTGGCCCTCGCTTCATATTCGTTGCCAAACCCACTGGCTCCAGGTCATCTATAAGTCTTTGCTAGGTAAAGCTCTGCATTATCTCAGCTCACTGGTCACCATAACAACACCCACCTGTAGCATGCGCTCCAGCCGGTATATTTCACTGGTCTCCCCCAAAGCCAACACCTCCTTTCCTTCCAGTTCTATGCTGCCACTGACTGGAACAATTTTTTTTAAATCACTGAAGTTGGAGACTCATATCTCCCTCTATAACATTAAGCATCAGCTGTCAGAGCAGCTTACCGATCACTGCACCTGTTCACAGACCACCTGTAAATAGCCCATCTGTAAATAGCCCATCCAACTACCTCATCCCCATATTTGATTTAGTTTTTCTGCTCTTATGCACACCAGTATTTCAACTTGCACATCTATCACTCCAGTGTTTAATTGCGATATTGTAATTATTTTGCCCCCATTGTCACGTTCTGACCTCTATTTCCTTTGTTTTTTGTATTTATTTAGTATGGTCAGGGCGTGAGTTGGGTGGGCAGTCTATGTTCGTTTTTCTATGTTTTGGGTCAGTTCTATGTTTTCGGCCTAGTATGGTTCTCAATCAGAGGCAGGTGTCATTAGTTGTCTCTGATTGAGAATCATACTTAGGTAGCCTGGGTTTCACTGTTTGTTGGTGGGTGATTGTTCCTGTCACTGTGTTTGTTTTCACAGGATAGGCTGTATAGGTTTTCACGTTCCGTTTGTTGTTTTTGTAGAGTTAAGTTATTTCATGTATCGTTCAGTTTCCATTAATTAAAGAACATGAGTAACCACCACGCTGCGCTTTGGTCCGCTTCTTCTCCTCCTATAGACGAACACCGTTACAGAATCACCCACCACAACAGGACCAAGCGGTGTGGTAATGGGCAAAGGAGAAAGCAGCAGCAGGAGCAGCGCGAGGAGGATTGGACATGGGAGGACGAACTAGACGGTAAAGGACCTTGGGCTCAGCCAGGAGAGTATCGCCGCCCCAAGGAAGAACGGGAGGCGGCGAAAGCGGAGAGGCGCTGGTATGAGGAGGCAGCGCGGCGTCGTGGATGGAAGCCCGGGAGTCAGCCCCAAAAATTTCTTGGGGGGGGGCTAACAGGGAGTATGGCTACGCCAGGTAGGAGACCTGAGCCAACTTCCTGTGGTTACCGGGGGGCTAGAGAGACCGGGCAGGCACCGTGTTATGCTGTGGAGCGCACGGTGTCCCCAGTGCGGGTGCACAGCCCGGTGCGGTACATTCCAGCTCCGCGTATCGGCCGGGCTAGAGTGGGCATCGAGCCAAGTGCCATGAAGCCGGCTCTACGCATCTGGTCTCCAGTGCGTCTCCTTGGGCCGGCTTACATGGCACCAGCCTTGCGCACGGTGTCCCCGGTTCGCCTGCATAGCCCAGTGCGGGCTATTCCACCTCGCCGCACTGGCAGGGCGACCGGGACCATTCAACCGGGTAAGGTTGGGCAGGCTCGGTGCTCAAGAGCTCCAGTGCGCCTGCACGGCCCGGTCTATCCGTCACCACCTCCACACCCCAGCCCTCCGGTGGCAGCTCCCCGTACCAGGCTGTCTCTCCGGCCCATCCGTCCAGAGCCTTCCTCCTCTCCAGCGCTGCCGGAGTCTCCCGCCTCTCCGGCGCTACCAGAGCCTTCCTCCTCTCCAGCGCTGCCGGAGTCTCCCGTCTGTCCGGCGCCTCTGCCGGAGTCTCCCGTCTGTCCGGCGCCTCTGCCGGAGCCTCCCGCCTGTCCGGCGCCGCTGCCGGAGCCTCCCGCCTGTCCGGCGCCTCTGCCGGAGCCTCCCGCCTGTCCGGCGCCTCGGCCGGAGCCTCCCGCCTGTCCGGCGCCTCTGCCGGAGCCTCCCGCCTGTCCGGCGCCTCTGCCGGAGCCTCCCGCCTGTCCGGCGCCTCTGCCGGAGCCTCCCGCCTGTCCGGCGCCTCTGCCGGAGCCTCCCGCCTGTCCGGCGCCTCTGCTGGAGCCTCCCGCCTGTCCGGCGCCTCTGCCGGAGCCTCCCGTCTGCCCAGCGCCGCCCGTCTGCCCAGCGCCGCCCGTCTGCCCAGCGCCGCCAGCGCCGCCCGTCTGCCCAACGCCGCCAGCGCCGCCCGTCTGCCCAGCGCCGCCAGCGCCGCCCGTCTGCCCAGCGCCGCCAGTGCCGCCCGTCTGCCCAGCGCCGCCAGTGCCGCCCGTCTGCCCAGCGCCGCCAGTGCCGCCCGTCTGCCAGGAGCCGCCAATGCCGCCCGTCAGCCAGGGGCCGCCAGTGCCGCCCGTCAGCCAGGGGCCGCCAGTGCCGCCCGTCAGCCAGGGGCCGCCAGTGCCGCCAGTCAACCAGGGGCCGCCAGTGCCGCCCGTCAGCCAGGGGCCGCCAGTGCCGCCAGTCAACCAGGGGCCGCCAGTGCCGCCAGTCAGCCAGGGGCCGCCAGTGCCGCCAGTCAGCCAGGGGCCGCTAGAGCCCCTCCGCCCGGAGCAGCTGCCCCTCTGTCCCGAGCAGCTGTCCCTCTGTCCCGAGCAGCTGTCCCTCTGTCCCGAGCAGCTGTCCCTCTGTCCCGAGCAGCTGCCCCTCTGTCCCGAGCAGCTGCCCCTCTGTCCCGAGCAGCTGCCCCTCTGTCCCGAGCAGCTGCCCCTCTGTCCCGAGCAGCTGCCCCTCTGTCCCGAGCTGCTGCTTCACCTCTGTCCCGAGCTGCCCCTCTGTCCCAAGCAGCCCCTCTGTCCAGTGGGGTCATTGAGAGGGGTGGGCATGGGGAGTAAGCCACGGAGGCGGACAATACGGCGGACTAAGACAATGGCGAAGTGGGGTCCGCGTCCCGCGCCAGAGCCGCCACCGCGGACAGACGCCCACCCAGACCCTCCCCTATAGGTCAAGGTTTTGCGGCCGGAGTCCGCACCTTTGGGGGGGGGTACTGTCACGTTCTGACCTCTATTTCCTTTGTTTTTTGTATTTATTTAGTATGGTCAGGGCGTGAGTTGGGTGGGCAGTCTATGTTCGTTTTTCTATGTTTTGGGTCAGTTCTATGTTTTCGGCCTAGTATGGTTCTCAATCAGAGGCAGGTGTCATTAGTTGTCTCTGATTGAGAATCATACTTAGGTAGCCTGGGTTTCACTGTTTGTTGGTGGGTGATTGTTCCTGTCACTGTGTTTGTTTTCACAGGATAGGCTGTATAGGTTTTCACGTTCCGTTTGTTGTTTTTGTAGAGTTAAGTTATTTCATGTATCGTTCAGTTTCCATTAATTAAAGAACATGAGTAACCACCACGCTGCGCTTTGGTCCGCTTCTTCTCCTCCTATAGACGAACACCGTTACACCCATGGCCTATTTATTGCCTTACCTCTCTTATCTCACCTCATTTGTACATGATGTATATAGATTTCTCTACTGTATTATTGATTGTATGTTTGTTTATTCCATGTGTAACTCTGTGTTGTTGTATGTGTCAAACTGTTTTGCTTTATCTTGGCCAGGTCACAGTTGTAAATGAGAACTTGTTCTCAACTGGCCTACCTGGTTAAATAAAGGTGAAATAAAAATAACACACACATTATACACAAAACACACATTATACACAAAACACACATCACACACACCACAGTCGTCTTACCAGAAAGCTGAAAGGAGTTTTTGTGGGTCTCACTGTCCTCTAGCGGGGTCACAGTCATACCAGACAGTGGCAGCTTCCCCTGTAGACAAGAAGCCATCATCACCATCTGACTCCACACTCAACATGGTGGTCCATCAACACCATCTGACTAAACATGTTGGTCCATCAACACCATCTGACTCAACATGGTGGTCCATCAACACCATCTGACTAAACATGGTGGTCCATCAACACCATCTGACTCCACACTAAACATGTTGGTCCATCAACACCATCTGACTCCACACTAAACATGTTGGTCCATCAACACCATCTGACTCCACACTAAACATGGTGGTCCATCAACACCAGCTGATTAAACATGTTGGTCCATCAACACCATCTGACTCCACACTAAACATGTTGGTCCATCAACACCATCTGACTCCACACTAAACATGTTGGTCCATCAACACCATCTGACTCCACACTAAACATGTTGGTCCATCAACACCATCTGACTCCACACTAAACATGGTGGTCCATCAACACCATCTGACTAAACATGTTGGTCCATCAACACCATCTGACTAAACATGGTGGTCCATCAACACCATCTGACTCCACACTAAACATGGTGGTCCATCAACACCATCTGACTAAACATGGTGGTCCATCAACACCATCTGACTCCACACTAAACATGGTGGTCCATCAACACCATCTGACTAAACATGGTGGTCCATCAACACCATCTGACTAAACATGTTGGTCCATCAACACCATCTGACTAAACATGTTGGTCCATCAACACCATCTGACTCCACACTAAACATGGTGGTCCATCAACACCATCTGACTAAACATGGTGGTCCATCAACACCATATGACTAAACATGGTGGTCAATCAACACCATCTGACTAAACATGTTGGTCCATCAACACCATCTGACTAAACATGTTGGTCCATCAACACCATCTGACTCCACACTAAACATGGTGGTCCATCAACACCATCTGACTAAACATGGTGGTCCATCAACACCATCTGACTAAACATGGTGGTCCATCAACACCATCTGACTAAACATGTTGGTCCATCAACACCATCTGACTAAACATGTTGGTCCATCAACACCATCTGACTCCACACTAAACATGGTGGTCCATCAACACCATCTGACTAAACATGTTGGTCCATCAACACCATCTGACTCCACACTAAACATGTTGGTCCATCAACACCATCTGACTCCACACTAAACATGGTGGTCCATCAACACCATCTGACTCCACACTAAACATGGTGGTCCATCATCACCATCTGACTAAACATGTTGGTCCATCAACACCATCTGACTCCACACTAAACATGTTGGTCCATCAACACCATCTGACTCCACACTAAACATGTTGGTCCATCAACACCATCTGACTCCACACTAAACATGGTGGTCCATCATCACCATCTGACTAAACATGGTGGTCCATCAACACCATCTGACTAAACATGTTGGTCCATCAACACCATCTGACTCCACACTAAACATGTTGGTCCATCAACACCATCTGACTCCACACTAAACATGTTGGTCCATCAACACCATCTGACTCCACACTAAACATGTTGGTCCATCAACACCATCTGACTCCACACTAAACATGGTGGTCCATCATCACCATCTGACTAAACATGGTGGTCCATCAACACCATCTGACTAAACATGGTGGTCCATCAACACCATCTGACTAAACATGGTGGTCCATCAACACCATCTGACTAAACATGTTGGTCCATCAACACCATCTGACTAAACATGTTGGTCCATCAACACCATCTGACTCCACACTAAACATGGTGGTCCATCAACACCATCTGACTAAACATGTTGGTCCATCAACACCATCTGACTCCACATTAAACATGGTGGTCCATCAACACCATCTGACTCCACACTAAACATGGTGGTCCATCAACACCATCTGACTAAACATGGTGGTCCATCAACACCATCTGACTAAACATGGTGGTCCATCAACACCATCTGACTCCACACTAAACATGGTGGTCCATCAACACCATCTGACTCCACACTAAACATGGTGGTCCATCAACACCATCTGACTCCACACTAAACATGTTGGTCCATCAACACCATCTGACTAAACATGTTGGTCCATCAACACCATCTGACTCAACATGGTGGTCCATCAACAAAATCTGACTCCACACTAAACATGGTGGTCCATCAACACCATCTGACTAAACATGTTGGTCCATCAACACCATCTGACTCCACACTAAACATGGTGGTCCATCAACACCATCTGACTCCACACTAAACATGGTGGTCCATCAACACCATCTGACTACACACTAAACATGGTGGTCCATCAACACCATCTGACTAAACATGTTGGTCCATCAACACCATCTGACTCCACACTAAACATGGTGGTCCATCAACACATCTGACTCCACACTAAACATGGTGGTCCATCAACACCATCTGACTCCACACTAAACATGTTGGTCCATCAACACCATCTGACTAAACATGGTGGTCCATCAACACCATCTGACTCAACATGGTGGTCCATCAACACCATCTGACTCCACACTAAACATGGTGGTCCATCAACACCATCTGACTCCACACTAAACATGGTGGTCCATCAACACCATCTGACTCCACACTAAACATGTTGGTCCATCAACACCATCTGACTAAACATGGTGGTCCATCAACACCATCTGACTCAACATGGTGGTCCATCAACACCATCTGACTCCACACTAAACACGGTGGTCCATCAACACCATCTGATTAAACATGTTGGTCCATCAACAAAATCTGACTCCACACTAAACATGGTGGTCCATCAACACCATCTGACTAAACATGTTGCTCCATCAACACCATCTGACTCCACACTAAACATGGTGGTCCATCAACACCATCTGACTCCACACTAAACATGGTGGTCCATCAACACCATCTGACTCCACACTAAACATGGTGGTCCATCAACACCATCTGACTAAACATGTTGGTCCATCAACACCATCTGAATCCACACTAAACATGGTGGTCCATCAACACCATCTGACTCCACACTAAACATGGTGGTCCATCAACACCATCTGACTCCACACTAAACATGGTGGTCCATCAACACCATCTGACTAAACATGTTGGTCCATCAACACCATCTGACTCCACACTAAACATGTTGGTCCATCAACACCATCTGACTCCACACTAAACATGTTGGTCCATCAACACCATCTGACTCCACACTAAACATGTTGGTCCATCAACACCATCTGACTCCACATTAAACATGGTGGTCCATCAACACCATCTGACTAAACATGGTGGTCCATCAACACCATCTGACTCCACACTAAACATGGTGGTCCATCAACACCATCTGACTCCACACTAAACATGTTGGTCCATCAACACCATCTGACTAAACATGGTGGTCCATCAACACCATCTGACTCCACACTAAACACGGTGGTCCATCAACACCATCTGACTCCACACTAAACATGTTGGTCCATCAACACCATCTGACTCCACACTAAACATGTTGGTCCATCAACACCATCTGACTCCACACTAAACATGGTGGTCCATCAACACTGGGTCTTAGTCACTAAGGAACGCCGTAGCAAAAATGTGTGTTTCTTATTGGACAAGTTCATGTAGCCCCTTCCGTGTTTCAGTCCAATTTCTTCCATTTGGTGCCAAATGAACATGACCCTGGTAGTAGACTAGGGGTAGTAGACTAGGGGGTTAGCGGTCAGGGGTCATACCTGGAATATAAAGCCACTCATCCTTGGAGTGGCAGACAGCATGAGGAGGACATGAGGGAAGAGCATGAGGTAACGCTCCAACTTCTCCTAGAGAGAGAGAAAGAGAGAGACAGAGAAAGAGAGAGATAAGACATGAGAGAGAGAGGTAAGAGGAGATAAAGGTAAGAGAAGAGTGAGAGAGAGAGATGGGTAAGAGAAGAGAGATTGAGAGGTAAGACATGAGAGAGAGAGGTAAGAGAAGAGCGAGAGGTAAGAAAAGGGAGAGAGAGACAGAGACAGAGACAGAGACAGAGACAGAGAGAGAGAGGGAGAGAGAGAGAGAGAGAGAGAGAGAGAGAGAGAGAGAGAGAGAGAGAGGGAGAAACAGAGAGAGAGGGACAGGGACAGGGAGAGAGAGGTAAAAGAAGAGAGAGAGAGGTAAGAGATGAGAGAGCGAGAGAGAGAGAGAGATAAGAGAAGAGCGAGAGAGGTAAGAGGAGAGCGAGAGAGGTAAGAGAAGAGTGAGAGAGAGAGGGGTAAGAGAAGAGAGAGAGAGGTAAGAGAGAGAGAGAGAGAGAGAGAGGTAAGAGAAGAGAGAGAGGTAAGAGAAGAGAGAGAGAGGTAAGAGAGAGGTAAGAGAAGAGAGAGAGAGAGAGCGAGAGAGAGAGAGGTAAGAGAGAGAGAGGTAAGAGAGAGAGAGGTAAGAGAAGAGAGAGAGAGAGAGATAATAGAAGAGAGAAAGAGAGAGAGAGAGGTAAGAGAGAGAAGCCACTGTTAATAGTGTTTTCCTCATCAGAAAATCATCAGTTATTATTCTAATGTTACTGTGAGGTTGTTGTTAGGTTTTCCTCTGACCTCTGCTCCTGGGCTGTTAACCAGAGCCTGACTCGTGTAGAGAACAGAGCCCAGTGTTCTGATGTCCTCTCCCTCCCACAGCCTGATGGACTCAGTCACTATCTGCAGCTCCAGCTCCTTCCTCTTCCTCACCTCCTGGCACTGGGCCTGTCGCCACGGAAACACCATCAGCACCACACCATGGGTTGCCATGGGAACAGCATCAGCACCATGACCACAGAAACAATGTAACAATGTGCATCCATAGATACATAATGACTGTGTGTGTACAAGTGATATACACTGATATCATTACAGTATAATATGTTGACTCATGACTCGCATGTCACTGCTAATGGGGTAACCATGGAAACAATAGGCCATGTTGGAGTGGGTGTGACTCACCGAGAGGCTGTTGAATGTTGTCATACACTTCTGGATGTCTGGCCGGTCGGGGTGACTCTCCTACAGTTATATACACACACACACACACACACACACACACACACACACACACACACACACACACACACACACACACACACACACACACACACACACACCACTATTAGTGAATGACGGCGTCCTCTTACACAGAAGACAACAGTTCTACAGCTACACACACACACACACACACATCATCAGTGATTGAGGTCATTCTATTACGAACACACACCTACACGTGTCACACACACACACACACACACACATACATCATCCGTGATTGAGGTCATTCTATTACACACACACACCTCCATGTGTCTTTCCAGTTCCTTCGTTAGTGTGGGGTATGTGTCCAGCCTCATGAAGGGTTTACTGAGACCTGTGGTCAGAGTCAGGATACCTGGACTACTGGCTCCTTTCCCCTCCATAAACTCCCCCAGCTCCTCACTCGATAGAGAGGGAGAGAGGGGGGCAGGAGAGAGAGAGGGGGAGAGGAGAGAGAGAGGAGGGAGAGGAGGGAGAGAGGGGGGGCAGGAGAGAGAGAGGCGGGAGAGGAGAGAGAGAGGAGGGAGAGAGGGGGGCAGGAGAGAGAGAGGCGGGAGAGTAGAGAGAGAGGGGGAGAGGAGAGAGAGGGGGGGGGCAGGAGAGAGAGAGGGGAGAGGAGAGAGAGGGGGGGGAGAGGAGAGAGGGGGGGGCAGGAGAGAGAGATGGGGGAGAGGAGAGAGAGAGGGGGCAGGAGAGAGAGAGAGAGAGAGAGAGAGAGAGAGAGAGAGGGTAGGGAAAGGAGAGAGAGAGGGTAGGGAGAGGGGGGATAATTGAATTGACAGGTCTAATTATAGACCTAGTTATAGTTACCTAATTATAGACCTAATCATACACTAGTTGCTTGTGTAACAATACATCCTTGTTGTATAGTAGGGATGCTATGACATCAGGTTCATGCTGCATGGGGTCTAAGTTACCTGTGCTGGGTGAGCACGTTGACTGCCGAGGGGTGGTTGGAGCAGTAACCCACATAGAGAGCCTTCATCTGGGGCATGAGATTCAGGAAGAAGCTCCCTACCTTCTGCTGGCTCTCTGGAAGTCTGCACATGGGAAAACACACACAAGATGTGTGTCTCTGTAGCACAACGATGACAAGCTGACTGAATTAAGGACCACTGTAGTACCACAACTAACCACTAGATATCCCTATATCCTTTATTTACCTCAAAGGGAAACTGCCTTGACATATCCCAAGTAGCAGCAGGACAGATCTGATTGGATTAGACCAGCAGTGACAGGTTCTTTCTCTGATCCCTGTGATGCTGATTGGTGGAAAGGTAGGACTTACTTGGTGCACTCCTCCAGTGATTGGACGAGCATCTGCTGGAAGGTGCTGATCTCCTCCAGGTTCCCCAGGATCAGATACACATCTGTACTGCTCAGTCTGGAGAGAGAGGAGAGGGGAGGGGAGGGGGAGAGGAGGATGAGAGGAGGATGAGAGGGGGAAAGAGCAGGAGTTTTGGAGTGAGGCCAGTAGATCCAATCCAACCAGCGGCCATATGTCATCACAGTGGACCTACTAGTGGACCTTACTTCTCTGTGCTCTGGAGAGATCTGAGGTAGTTAGTCAGAAGGCTCTGGAGGTCCTTGGAATATTCTGTCTCTGTTTCTAGAATGTTCTGCAGCACCTGGGGGGAGAAAGAGAGAGAAAGAGAGAGAGAGAGACAAAGACAGACAGACAGACAGACAGACAGACAGACAGACAGACAGACAGACAGACAGACAGAGAGAGAGAAAGAGAGAAAGAGAGAAAGAGAGAAAGAGAGAGAGAGACAGAGGGAGAGAGTGTGTCTTTGTAACTCTGAACACTTTCACTCCCTCTGACTCCTAACCCCTCACCCTTGTCCTCCCATTGGCCCAGGGCCTCTAAACAGTCTCTATGACAGGGAGATAGTCCAGGACTAGACAGGTCAGAGAGTTACTCCTGGACTAGACAGGTCAGAGAGTTACTCCAGGACTAGACATGTCAGGTAGTGAACAGAGGAGAAATAGAGAGGTGTAGTGTAGAGAGGAGAAATAGAGAGGTGTAGTGAACAGAGGAGAAATAGAGAGGTGTAGTGTAGAGAGGAGAAATAGAGAGGTGTAGCGTAGAGAGGAGAAATAGAGAGGTGTAGCGTAGAGAGGAGAAATAGAGAGGTGTAGTGAACAGAGGAGAAATAGAGAGGTGTAGTGTAGAGAGGAGAAATAGAGAGGTGTAGCGTAGAGAGGATAAATAGAGAGGTGTAGTGAACAGAGGAGAAATAGAGAGGTGTAGTGTAGAGAGGAGAAATAGAGAGGTGTAGCGTAGAGAGGAGAAATAGAGAGGTGTAGTGAACAGAGGAGAAATAGAGAGGTGTAGTGTAGAGAGGAGAAATAGAGAGGTGTAGTGTAGAGAGGAGAAATAGAGAGGTGTAGTGTAGAGAGGAGAAATAGAGAGGTGTAGTGTAGAGAGGAGAAATAGAGAGGTGTAGTGTAGAGAGGATAAATAGAGAGGTGTAGCGTAGAGAGGAGAAATAGAGAGGTGTAGCGTAGAGAGGAGAAATAGAGAGGTGTAGTGTAGAGAGGAGAAATAGAGAGGTGTAGTGTAGAGAGGAGAAATAGAGAGGTGTAGTGTAGAGAGGAGAAATAGAGAGGTGTAGCGTAGAGAGGAGAAATAGAGAGGTGTAGTGTATAGACTCCCTCTCTCTAGTATAGTACCGTAATTTCCGGACTATAAGCCGCTACTTTATTCCCAGGCTTTGAACCTGGCGGTTTATACAATGACGTGGCTAATTTATGGATTTTTCCCGCTTTCACAAGATTCATGCCGCCAAAAAACTGAGCACCGTCACATAATATGACGTAAATCGAGCGCGCTCAAACTTCCCATCATTCTGATTACGGTAGTCATTTTGTCACCCTCATCATGGCAAAGAAACTGAGAAATTCATATGATGCAGCTTTCACGTTGAAGGCGATCGATCTGGCTGTTGGAAAAGGAAATAGAGCTGCTGCACGGGAGCTTGGCCTTAATGAGTCGATGATAAGACGTTGGAAACAGCAGCGTGAGGAACTGACTCAGTGCAAAAAGACAACAAAAGCTTTCAGAGGGAAGAAAAGCAGATGGCCCGAACTAGAAAATGAGCTTGAAGACTGGGTCAACACACAGAGAGCAGACGGCCGAGGTGTTTCAACTGTGCAGATCCGACTGAAAGCCAAAACAAATCGCCACCGCAATGAAGTTTGAGGATTTTAGAGGTGGACCATCGTGGTGTCTAAGATTTATGAGACGTAAAGGCCTGTCCATCAGGGTTACGGACGAGTCTGTGTCAGCGGCTCCCTCCCGACTACGAGGAAAAAGTTTCAAACTTCCGCAAATTCACTGATGCAAAGATAGCGGAGCATTCCATCGGCCCGCACGACTTCATAAATATGGATGAGGTTCCTCTGACGTTTGACCTGCCTCTCACTCGGACTGTCAACAGGAAAGGCGAATCATCCGTCACGCTGAAAACAACTGGGCATGAAAAAACGCACTTCACCTGTGTTCTGAGCTGCACGGCACCGGGGGAAAAGCTTCCACCGATGTTGATTTTTAAACGCAAGACGATGCCAAAAGAAAAATTCCCGAGAGGAAAGTCAACAAGAAAGGATGGATAACGGAAGACCTAATGCATCAATGGCATACGGAGTGTTACGGCAAGCGACCGGGAGGATTCTTTCACAAGAACAAGGCATTGCTCGTGTTGGACAGCATGAGGGCCCACATAACAGATTCTGTGAAAGAAGCCATCAAGAGGACAAACTCAATTCCAGCTGTGATTCCTGGGGGCACAACAAAGTATTTGCAGCCACTCGACATCAGTGTAAATCGTGCATTTAAGGTGGCGCTCCGTGTTCAGTGGGAGGCTTGGATGACAAGTGGGGAGAAATCCTTCACTAAAACGGGCCGCAGGCGAAGAGCAACTTATGGTCAAGTCTGCCAGTGGGTCCTGACAGCGTGGAGCATTGTCAAAAAATCCACTATCATCAACGGGTTTGGAAAGGCTGGACTGCTGCGTGTTGAAGGGGAAGCATGAGCTCAGCGGGGAATTTGCCTCCGGATGAAAGTGACGAGAGCGACAATGAAAACGATCCAACATCGGATGAAGCAATTCTGAGGCTTCAGTGGTTTCAGTGCACAGGAGGAGGAAGATAGTGACCAATGACTTTCTTGGTAGGCTACTGTTTACTGCAATTTTTTATTTTTTTGTTACAAGCCGTGTTTCGTTAAAGCCTATTTATTTTTGTTACAAGCCGTGTTTCGTTTAAAGGCTGTGTAAAGTTCATTTGTTTAAATTTACCGGTAGGCACCTGCGGCTTATAGACATGTGCGGCTTATTTATGTACAAAATACATATTTTTTTTAAATTCCATGGGTGTGGTTTATATTCAGGTGCGCTTAATAGTCCAGAAATTACGGTATGTATTTCCGTGTTCTTTCATCTCCATAACCCAGAGCATGGACAGACATTAAAATGTCAGGGAAACACACACATTCAGAGAACTAGGTGGAGCTACAGCATTAAGAGTAATGTCCATCGAGCCAGAAGGAAAGAGAGACATGATGACCAGGTCATACCAGGTTGTAGTAGGTCTTGCTGATGGCTGTAGTGTCAAAGCCTTTTGGAGGACTCTTCAGGGTCCCAGATTTGGGAGACACTTGTTTGTCTGAGAGGGAGAGGGGGAGAAAGAGAGAGAGTAGAGAGAGAGAGAAAGGGAGAAATGAGTTATCTCCACATCAGACCTTTTCTTTCTGATACTATATGAGGTCCAGTTGCAGGAATACAGACAGGACACCTACCACGGCCTTTAATCTCACGGACATAGTTGCTAGGGAACCAGCCGGTCTTGCCGTTGAGGTTCCCCTCCCACCAGCCGCCCTCCTCCTGGCGTGTCACGTTGATGACATCACTCTTGTTGAAGGACAGCTCGTCCTCATTGGTCTGCTCAAAGTTGAAGCGAGCCTTGACCAATAGCTGCGTCCGGCTGCCCTCAGACATGTCCTATAGGGGAGGTAAGGAGGGGAGGAGAGGGGTAGAGAGGGGAGGAGGAGGAGGTAGAGAGGGGAGGAGGGGAGAGGGGTAGATAGGGGCGGAGGAGGTAGAGAAGGGAGGAGGAGGAGAGGGGTAGAGAGGGGAGGAGGAGGTAGAGAGGGGAGGAGGGGAGAGGGGTAGAGAGGGGAGAAGGAGGAGGAGGTAGAGAGGGGAGGAGGGGAGAGGGGTAGAGAGGGGAGGAGGAGGAGGTAGAGAGGGGAGGAGGAGGTAGATAGGGGCGGAGGAGGTAGAGAGGGGAGGAGGAGGTAGAGAGGGGAGGAGGAGGAGGTAGAGAGGGGAGGAGGAGGAGGTAGAGAGGGGAGGAGGGGAGAGGGGTAGAGAGGGGAGGAGGAGGAGGTAGAGAGGGGAGGAGGAGGTAGATAGGGGCGGAGGAGGTAGAGAGGGGAGGAGGAGGTAGAGAGGGGAGGAGGAGGAGTAATGTAAAGAGGTACAGAGAAGAGGACAGATGGAGATGGAGAGATAGAGAGTGGAATGAGAGGTAGGGAGGGGGAGGTGAGGAAAGGACAGAGGGATGAGGAGGCAGAGACGAGAGGGTGAGGTCGAGAAGGGAGGAGAGGTATGGTATTGGGAAGAGAGTAAGAAAGTGAGGGCCTGAAGCTTCAGTAAGGCTTGAAGAAGGGCCTGAATCCTGAAGATTAGCCCACACAAATCTCCATTTGACATACAGTGGGGAGAACAAGTATTTGATACACTGCCGATTCTGCAGGTTTTCCTTCTTACAAAGCATGTAGAGGTCTGTAATTTTTTTATCATAGGTACACTTCAACTGTGAGAGACGGAATCTAAAACAAAAATACAGAAAATCACAATTTTTAAGTAATTCATTTGCATTTTATTGCATGACATAAGTATTTGATCACCTACCAACCAGTAAGAATTCCGGCTCTCACAGACCTGTTCGTTTTTCTTTAAGAAGCCCTCCTGTTCTCCACTCATTACCTGTATTAACTGCACCTGTTTGAACTCGGTACCTGTATAAAAGACACCTGTCCACACACTCAATCAAACAGACTCCAACCTCTCCACAATGGCCAAGACCAGAGAGCTGTGTAAGGACATCAGGGATACAATTGTAGACCTGCACAAGGCTGGGATGGGCTAAAGGACAATAGGCAAGCAGCTTGGTGAGAGGGCAACAACTGTTGGCGCAATTATTAGAAAATGGAAGAAGTTCAAGATGACGGTCAATCACCCTCGGTCTGGGGCTCCATGCAAGATCTCACCTCGTGGGGCATCAATGATCATGAGCAAGGTGAGGGATCAGCCCAGAACTACACGGCAGGACCTGGTCAATGACCTGAAGAGAGCTGAGACCACAGTCTCAAAGAAAACCATTAGTAACACACTACGCCGTCATGGATTCTGCAGCGCACGCAAGGTCCCCCTGCTCAAGCCAGCGCATGTCCAGGCCCATCTGAAGTTTGCCAATGACCATCTGTATGATCCAGAGGAGGAATGGGAGAAGGTCATGTGGTCTGATGAGACAAAAATATAGCTTTTTGGTCTAAACTCCACTTGCCATGTTTGGAGGAAGAAGCAGGATGAGTACAACCCCAAGAACACCATCCCAACCGTGAAGCATGGAGGTGGAAACATCATTCTTTGGGGATGCTTTTCTGCAAAGGGGACATGATGACTGCACCGTATTGAGGGGAGGATGGATGGGGCCATGTTTCGCGAGATCTTGGCCAACAACCTCCTTCCCTCAGTAAGAGCATTGAAAATGGGTCGTGGCTGGGTCTTCCAGCATGACAACGACCCGAAACACACAGCCAGGGCAACTAAGGAGTGGCTCCGTAAGAAGAATCTCAAGGTCACAGAGTGGCCTAGCCAGTCTCCAGACCTGAACCCAATAGAACATCTTTGGAGGGAGCTGAAAGTCCGTATTGCCCAGCGACAGCCCCGAAACCTGAAGGATCTGGAGAAGGTCTGTATGGAGGAGTGGGCCAAAATCCCTGCTGCAGTGTGTGCAAACCTGGTCAAGAACTACAGGAAATGTATTATCTCAGTAATTGCAAACAAAGGTTTCTGTATCAAATATTAAGTTCCACTTTTCTGATGTATCAAATACTTATGTCATGCAATAAAATGCTAATTAATTACTTAAAAATCATACAATGTGATTTTCTGGATTTTTGTTTATCATTGTTTTTGTTTATGTTTATATCCCCCCCCAAGCAGACACATCGATGGCTCTGAACAAACTTTATTTAACTCTTTGCAAACTGGAAACCATTTATCCGGAGGCTGCATTCATTGTAGCTGGGGATTTTAACAAGGCTAATCTGAAAACAAGACTCCCTAAATTTTATCAGCATATTGATTGTGCAACCAGGGGTGGAAAGACCTTGGATCATTGTTACTCTAACTTCCGCGACGCATATAAGGCCCTGCCCCGCCCCCTTTCGGAAAAGCTGACCACGACTCCATTTTGTTGATCCCTGCCTACAGACAGAAACTAAAACAAGAGGCTCCCACGCTGAGGTCTGTCCAACGCTGGTCCGACCAAGCTGACTCCACACTCCAGGACTGCTTCCATCACGTGAACTGGGACATGTTTCGTATTGCGTCAGATAACAATATTGACGAATACGCTGATTCGGTGTGCGAGTTCATTAGAACGTGTGTTGAAGATGTCGTTCCCATAGCAACGATTAAAACATTCCCTAACCAGAAACCGTGGATTGATGGCAGCATTCGCATGAAACTGAAAACGCAAACCACTGCTTTTAATCAGGGCAAGGTGTCTGGTAACATGACCGAATACAAACAGTGCAGCTATTCCCTCCGCAAGGCTATCAAACAAGCTAAGCGTCAGTACAGAGACAAAGTAGAATCTCAATTCCATGGCTCAGACACAAGAGGCATGTGGCAGGGTCTACAGTCAATCACGGACTACAGGAAGAAATCCAGCCCAGTCACGGACCAGGATGTCTTGCTCCCAGGCAGACTAAATAACTTTTTTGCCCGCTTTGAGGACATTACAGTGCCACTGACACGGCCTGCAACGAAAACATGCGGTCTCTCCTTCACTGCAGCCGAGGTGAGTAAGACATTTAAACGTGTTAACCCTCGCAAGGCTGCAGGCCTAGACGGCATCCCCAGCCGCGCCCTCAGAGCATGCGCAGACCAGCTGGCCGGTGTGTTTACGGACATATTCAATCAATCCCTATACCAGTCTGCTGTTCCCACATGCTTCAAGAGGGCCACCATTGTTCCTGTTCCCAAGAAAGCTAAGGTAACTGAGCTAAACGACTACCGCCCCATAGCACTCACTTCCGTCATCATGAAGTGCTTTGAGAGACTAGTCAAGGACCATATCACCTCCACCCTACCTTACACCCTAGACCCACTCCAATTTGCTTACCGCCCAAATAGGTCCACAGACGATGCAATCTCAACCACACTGCACACTGCCGTAACCCATCTGGACAAGAGGAATACCTATGTGAGAATGCTGTTCATTGACTACAGCTCGGCATTCAACACCATAGTACCCTCCAAGCTCGTCATCAAGCTCGAGACCCTGGGTCTCGACCCCGCCCTGTGCAACTGGGTACTGGACTTCCTGACGGGCCGCCCCCAGGTGGTGAGGGTAGGCAACAACATCTCCTCCCCGCTGATCCTCAACACTGGGGCCCCGCAAGGGTGCGTTCTGAGCCCTCTCCTGTACTCCCTGTTCACCCACGACTGCGTGGCCACGCACGCCTCCAACTCAATCATCAAGTTTGCGGACGACACAACAGTGGTAGGCTTGATTACCAACAACGACGAGACGGCCTACAGGGAGGAGGTGAGGGCCCTCGGAGTGTGGTGTCAGGAAAATAACCTCACACTCAACGTCAACAAAACTAAGGAGATGATTGTGGACTTCAGGAAACAGCAGAGGGAACACCCCCCTATCCACATCGATGGAACAGTAGTGGAGAGGGTAGCAAGTTTTAAGTTCCTCGGCATACACATCACAGACAAACTGAATTGGTCCACTCACACAGACAGCATTGTGAAGAAGGCGCAGCAGCGCCTCTTCAACCTCAGGAGGCTGAAGAAATTCGGCTTGTCACCAAAAGCACTCACAAACTTCTACAGATGCACAATCGAGAGCATCCTGGCGGGCTGTATCACCGCCTGGTACAGCAACTGCTCCGCCCTCAACCGTAAGGCTCTCCAGAGGGTAGTGAGGTCTGCACAACGCATCACCGGGGGCAAACTACCTGCCCTCCAGGACACCTACACCACCCGATGTCACAGGAAGGCCATAAAGATCATCAAGGACATCAACCACCCAAGCCACTGCCTGTTCACCCCGCTATCATCCAGAAGGCGAGGTCAGTACAGGTGCATCAAAGCTGGGACCGAGAGAATGAAAAACAGCTTCTATCTCAAGGCCATCAGACTGTGAGTCAGACATTGAGTGGCTGCTGCCAACACACTGACACTGATTCAACTCCAGCCACTTTAATAATGGGAATTGATGGGAAATTATGTAAATATATCACTAGCCACTTTAAACAATGCTACCTTATATAATGTTACTTACCCTACATTATTCATCTCATAGGCATACGTATATACTGTACTCTATATCATCGACTGTATCCTTATGTAATACATGTATCACTAGCCACTTTAACTATGCCACTTTGTTTACATACTCATCTCATATGTATATACTGTACTCGATACCATCTACTGTATCTTGCATATGCTGCTCTGTACCATCACTCATTCATATATCCTTATGTACATATTCTTTATCCCCTTACACTGTGTACAAGACAGTAGTTTTGGATTTGCTAGTTAGATTACTTGTTGGTTATTACTGCATTGTCGGAACTAGAAGCACAAGCATTTCGCTACACTCGCATTAACATCTGCTAACCATGTGTATGTGACAAATAACATTTGATTTGATTTGATTTGATTCGGATTTTGATTTTTGTTTTAGATTCCGTCTCTCACAGTTGTAGTGTGACAGTGATAAAATGGCAGACCTCT
Source organism: Oncorhynchus mykiss (assembly GCF_013265735.2). Lineage (NCBI taxonomy): Eukaryota > Metazoa > Chordata > Actinopteri > Salmoniformes > Salmonidae > Oncorhynchus > Oncorhynchus mykiss. Next base: position 72,526,427 of record NC_048567.1, read on the forward strand.
ACATGCTTGTAAGTAGGAAAACCTGTAAAATCGGCAGTGTATCAAATACTTGTTCTCCCCAATGTACCTTTTAGAAGTTGGGTACTAAGGCCGGGGGAGGGGTGTGTGTGTGTGTGTGTGTGTGTGTGTGTGTGGTGTGTGCGTGTCTCACCAGGCTGTGGTTCTGAAGCAGCTTGGAGGATCGGCCCAATGATGACTGGGAGGCCAGAGACTCAAACGACTTGATCCGATGGTCCGCCGAGTGACGGGTGCACACACTGTCCACTCCAATGTCTAGGGATAACACACACACACTGTCCACTCCAATGTCTAGGGATAACACACACACACACTGTCCACTCCAATGTCTAGGGATAACACACACACACTGTCCACTCCAATGTCTTGGGATAACACACACACACACACTGTCCACTCCAATGTCTAGGGATAACACACACACACACTGTCCACTCCAATGTCTAGGGATAACACACACACACACTGTCCACTCCAATGTCTAGGGATAACACACACACACACTGTCCACTCCAATGTCTAGGGATAACACACACACACACTGTCCACTCCAATGTCTAAGGATAACACACACACACACTGTCCACTCCAATGTCTAGGGATAACACACACACACACACACACACTGTCCACTCCAATGTCTAGGGATAACACACACACACTGTCCACTCCAATGTCTAGGGATAACACACACACACACTGTCCACTCCAATGTCTAGGGATAACACACACACACACTGTCCACTCCCATGTCTAGGGATAACACACACACACACACACTGTCCATTCCAATGTCTAGGGATAACACACACACACTGTCCACTCCAATGTCTAGGGATAACACACACACACACACACACACTTTCCACTCCAATGTCTAGGGATAACACACACACACACACACACACACACACACTGTCCACTCCAATGTCTAGGGATAACACACACACACACACACACACACACACACTGTCCACTCCACTGTCTAGGGATAACACACACACACACACTGTCCACTCCAATGTCTAGGGATAACACACACACACACTGTCCACTCCAATGTCTAGGGATAACACACACACACACTGTCCACTCCAATGTCTAGGGATAACACACACACACACTGTCCACTCCAATGTCTAAGGATAACACACACACACACTGTCCACTCCAATGTCTAGGGATAACACACACACACACACACACACACACACACACTGTCCACTCCAATGTCTAGGGATAACACACACACACTGTCCACTCCAATGTCTAGGGATAACACACACACACACTGTCCACTCCAATGTCTAGGGATAACACACACACACACTGTCCACTCCAATGTCTAGGGATAATACACACACACACACACTGTCCACTCCAATGTCTAGGGATAACACACACACACTGTCCACTCCAATGTCTAGGGATAACACACACACACACTGTCCACTCCAATGTCTAGGGATAACACACACACACTGTCCACTCCAATGTCTAGGGATAACACACACACACACACACTTTCCACTCCAATGTCTAGGGATAACACACACACACACACACACACACTGTCCACTCCAATGTCTAGGGATAACACACACACACACACACACACACTGTCCACTCCAATGTCTAGGGATAACACACACACACACTGTCCACTCCAATGTCTAGGGATAACACACACACACACTGTCCACTCCAATGTCTAGGGATAACACACACACACACTGTCCACTCCAATGTCTAGGGATAACACACACACACACACACACACACACACTGTCCACTCCAATGTCTAGGGATAACGGATAGAGCAGTTACACACACACACGCTGTCACTGTCCAATGTCTAGGGATAACGAATAGAGCAGTTACACACACACACACTGTCACTGTCCAATGTCTAGGGATAACACACACACACACACACACACACACACACACACACACACACACACACACACACACACACACACACACACACACACTGTCCACTCCAATGTCTAGGGATAACGAATAGAGCAGTTACACACACACTGTCACTGTCCACTGTCTAGGGATAACACACACACACACTGTCACTGCCCACTGTCTAGGGATAACGAATAGAGCAGTTACACACACACACACACACACACACACACGAGCACGCACGCACACACACACACACATATACACACAGACCTTCAGACTAGAGGTCGACCGATTACGATTTTTCAACGCCAGAACCGATTATTGGAGGACCAGTAAAAAAAAAATGTTATTTGTAATAATGACAATTACAACAATACTGAATGAACACTTATTTTAACTTAATATAATACATCAAGAAAATCAATTTAGCCTCAAATAAATAATGACATTTTGGTTTAAATAATGCAAAAACAAAGTGTTGGAGAAGAAAGTAAAAGTGCAATATGTGCCATGTAAAAAGGCTAACGTTTAAGTTCCTTGCTCATAACATGAGAACATATGAAAGCTGGTGGTTCCTTTTAACCTCTTGAAACTAGCGGGCACTATTTTCATTTTTGGAAAAATAACGTTCCCAAAGTAAACGGGCTATTTTGTCAGGACAAGATGCTAGAATATGCATATAATTGACAGCTTAGGATAGAAAACACTCTAAAGTTTCCAAAACTGTAAACATATTGTCTGTGAGTATAACAGAACTGATATTGCAGGCGAAAGCCTGAGAAAAATCCAATCAGGAAGGGACTCTAATTTAGAAAGCTCTGCGTTCCTATGTGTCCCTATTGAGCAGTGAATGAGATATCAACCAGATTCCTTTTTCTATGGCTTCCCTAATGTGTCTAGTGTCACAATACATAGTTTCAGGCTTTTATTTTGAAAAATTAGCCTGAACGACAACATTGCGTCAGTTGTCAGCTGGAGGCTCTCAGAGTGTTTTGTGCGTAAAAGACAAATTGTTTCTCTCTTTCCTACTAAGAAGCCACCGGTCCCGGTTGATATATTATCGAATAGATATTTGAAAAACACCTTGAGGATTGATTATAAAAAACGTTGCCATGTTTCTGTCGATATTATGGATCTAATTTGGAATATTTTTCGGCGTTGTCGTGACCGGTGGATTTCTCAACCAAACGTGAAGTACAAGTGTTTCGGCTATAAAAAATAATCTTTATGGGACAAAATGAACATTTGCTGTCTAACCGGGAGTCTCGTGAGTGAAAACATCCGAAGCTCATCAAAGGTAAACGATTTAATTTGATTGCTTTTCTGATTTTCGTGACCAAGCTGCCTGCTGCTAGCTAGGCATAATGCTATGCTAGGCTATCGATAAACTTACACAAATGCTTGTCTTGCTTTGGCTGTAAAGCATAATTTCAAAATCTGAGATGACAGGATGTTTAACAAAAGGCTAAGCTGTGTTTCAATATATTTCACTTGTGATACATGAATATGAATATTTTCTAGTAATATTTTTTGTTCGTTGCGTTATGCTAATTAGTGTCAGTTGATGACAATTCTCCCAGATCCGGGAGAGGGAGTTCCAAGATTAACATGAGTTTTTGGTTGTAGTTTTTATAGGAATTATAGGACTATTTCTCTCTATACCATTTGTATTTCATTAACCTTGCGTTGTCTCTGTTCTTATAGGCACTTTAGTATTGCCAGTGTAACAGTATAGCTTCCGTCTCTCTCCTCGCTCCTCCCTGGGCTCGAACCAGGAACACATCGACAACAGCCACCCTCGAAGCATCGTTACCCATGCAGAGCAAGGGGAACAACCACTCCAAATCTCAGAGTGAATGACGTTTAAAACGCTATTAGCTTGCACCCCGCTAACTAGCTAGCCATTTCACATCGGTTACACCAGTCTAATCTCGGGGGTTGATAGGCTTTAAGTCATAAACAGCCCTGTGCTTAAAGCATTGCGAAGAGCTGCTGGCAAAACGCACGAAAGTGCTGTTTGAATGAATGCTTACGAGCCTGCACAGAAATACGAGCCTTCGGTCATTAATATGGTCGAATCTGGAAACTATCATCTCGAAAACAAAAAGTTTATTCTTTCAGTAAAATACGGGAACCGTTCTGTATTTTATCTAACGGGTGGCATCCATAAGTCTAAATATTCCTGTTACGTTGCACAACCTTCAATGTTATGTCATAATTATGTACAATTCTGGCAAATTAGGCGGCCCAAACTGTTGCATATACACTGACTCTGCATGCAATGAACACAAGAGAAGTGACACAATTTCACCTGGTTGTCACGTTCTGACCTTAGTTCCTTTGTTATGTCTTTGTTTTAGGTTGGTCAGGGCGTGAGTTGGGGTGGGTAGTCTATGTTCTTTTTTCTATGTGTTTGTTGTCTCTGATTGAGAATCATACTTAGGTAGCCTTTTCCCACCTGTGATTTGTGGGTGATTGTTTTCTGTTTTGTGTCTTCACCAGACAGGACTGTTTCGTGGTCGTTTCGTTCTTTCACTTAGCTGTTTTGTTATTCAGTGTTCAGCTGCGCATTGGTCCGATCTTGACTACTTCCTCAGATGACGAGGAGAAGCGTTACAGAATCACCCACCAACCAAGGACCAAGCAGCGTGGTATCGGGCAGCAGCGATCTCCGGGCTCATGGACATGGGAGGAGATTTTGGACGGAGAGGGACCCTGGGCACAGGCTGGGGAATATCGCCGCCCCAAGGCAGAGATAGAGGCTGCGAAAGCTGAGCGGCAGCGATATGAGGAGGTAGCACGGCAGCACGAGAGGCAGCCCCCAATTTTTTGGGGGGGCGGCACACGCGGAGTTTGGCAGAGTCAGATTGGAGACCTGAGCCCACTCCTCGTGCTTACCGTAAGAAGCGCAGTACTGGTCAGGAACCGTGTTATGCGGTCAAGTACACGGTGTCGCCAGTACGCGCTCATAGTGGGCTATAGACCAGCTCCCCGCAAGTGCCAAGTGAGAGTGGGCATCCAGCCAGGGCGTTTTGTGCCAGTCCAGCGTGTTTGGTCTCCGGTACGCCGTTTCGGCCCGTTTCCTGCGCCGGCCCTGCGTGCTGTGTCTCCGAGGCGCTGGGAGGGTGCAGTGCGTTCTATGCCTGTGCTCTGACCTTGCCGGGCAAATGTGGGTATAAAGGGAGAGGTGCGAGTGGCATGCACTTAGATCTCCAGTATTCACCCACAGCCCGGTCCATCCGGTGCCTCCTGTAGGTCTCCCCAGCCTGGTGGGTCCTGTGGCAGCCCCACACAACAGGCTGTCTCTCCGTCTCCTCCCTCCAGAGCCGCCCGCCAGTCAAGAGCTGCCAGAGCCGCACGTCAGTCAGGAGCAGCCACATTGGAGCAACGAGACTCCTTTTTCATGAATACGTACCGCATCGATTATATGCAACGCAGGACACGCTAGATAAACTAGTAATATCATGAACCATGTGTAGTTAACTAGTGATTATGATTGATTGATTGATTTTTCTAAGATAAGTTTAATGCTAGCTAGCAACTTACCTTGACTTACTGCAGGCTCCTCGTGGAGTTCAATGTAAAGCAGGTGGTTAGAGCGTTGGACTAGTTAACTGTAAGGTTGCAAGATTGAATCCCCGAGCTGACAAGGTAAAAATCTGTCGTTCTGCCCCTGATCAAGGCAGTTAACCCACCGTTCCTAGGCCGTCATTGAAAATAAGAATGTGTTCTTAACTTAAATAAATACAACAATTTAAAAAATCTGCAAAATCGGCGTCCAAAGATTTCCGATTGTTATGAAAACTCGATTAATCGGTCGACCTCTACTTCAGACTAACCTGCAGTCACTTTGTTCAGAGCCACCAGACTGCTGAGTATCTTGGAGAAGTTCAGTCCTAGGAGCAGATCACTGGGCTCAAACGGCTAGGGGACAAGAGAAAGAATGGTCAGTGTGTGTGTGTGTGTGGGTGTGTGTGTGTGTGTGTGTGTGTGTGTGTGTGTGTGTGTACATCATTCCTGTGTGTGACATGGTGTTAGAGCCCAAGCTAAAATACGTGGAGACATGCCAAAAAGTCAGCGGAAAACCCATTTCCCCAAATACTGGAGCTGGGTCACTGCCTGCCAAGCCCACCAATAAAAGTCACTAACACAGCAGTTAGGACAATAACCCAGCAGCATACAGACAGCTCTCTTCACAAATGACTGTCAACTACTGTCAAGGGTAGTGTGTACTGAGGAAAGTGGCAGGCGAGCACAAGAAGAGGTAGTTGACTGGAGTTGATAGATTGGAGTTACTGGGCCTGTGGAGTGATTGTGAATACTGTAGTTTTATTTTCTCCCTGTGCATCATTCTCACCCTTTCCCTCCCTCCCTCCATCTCTACCTCCCTCCCTCCCTCCTTCCATCTCTACCTCCATCCCTCCATCTCTACCTCCCTCCCTCCATCTCTCCTCCCTCCATCTCTACCCCTTCCCTCCATCTCTACCTCCCTCCCTCCATCTATACCTCCCTCCATCTCTCCCTCCCTCCATCTCTACCTCCCTCCCTCCATCTCTACCTCCCTCCATCTCTACTTCCCTCCATCTCTACCTCCCTCCCTCCATCTCTACCTCCCTCCCTCCATCTCTACCTCCCTCCCTCCATCTCTACCTCCCTCCCTCCATCTCTCCCTCCCTCCATCTCTACCTCCCTCCATCTCTACCCCTTCCCTCCATCTCTACCTCCCTCCCTCCATCTCTACCTCCCTCCATCTCTACCTCCCTCCCTCCATCTCTACCTCCCTCCCTCCATCTCTAACTCCCTCCATCTCTACCTCCCTACCTCCCTACTCCCTCCCTCCATCTCTACCTCCCTCTATCTCTACCCCCTCCCTCCATCTCTACCTCCCTCCATCTCTACCCCCCTCCCTCCATCTCTAGCTCCCTCCCTCCATCCATCTCTACCTCCCTTCCTCAGGCAGTTAACCCACTGTTCCTAGGCCATCATTGAAAATAAGAATTTGTTCTTAACTGACTTGCCTAGTTAAATATAGGTTAAAACAAAAACAACAAAAACATCTCGACCCCCCCTCTCTCTACCTCTCTCCCTCCATTTCTATCATCCTATCTCTACCTCCATCTCTCCCTCTCTACCATCCTCTATCTCTCCCATCCATAATTTCTCCATCTCTCCCTCTCTACCATCCATCATCTCTCCCATCCTCCCTCCATCTCTCCCTCTAGCTCCATCTCTCCCATCCTCCCTCCATCTCTCCCTCTAGCTCCATCTCTTCCATCCTCCCTCTGTCTCCATCTCATACAGAGGTTTAGGACATGCAGAAAAAAGTGAAAGTGACATCACATTAAAAGTGACATCACAATGTGATCTATGCTCCAAAGTGGTTCATGAAACAACATGTTGACCGTTAGGGTTTAATAAGAACTGGAAGCCTAAGGACTAGATTCTCCGTGGCCCTCCCTTCCTGCCTTACGGAAGGCAATCCCAGACCTGACATGGTAGATGAAGGCAGGGTCCCACTACATGGCTTTCACTTATCCAGAATATCACATCCGATCAGTGACCACTCCAAGGGAGAGAGGAAGTTCCTCTCCTCCTCCTCCTCTCCTCCCATCCTCCTACTCTCATCTCCTCTCCTCCTACTGTCCTCCCATCCTCCTACTCTCATCTCTCCTCCTCTCCTCTCCTCTCCTCCTACTCTCATCTCCTCTCCTCCTACTGTCCTCCTCTTCTCCTACTCTCCTCCCAACCTTCTACTCTCATCTCCTCTCCTCCTATTCTCATCTCCTCTCCTCCTACTCTCATATCGACCTACTCTCCTCCCATCCTCCTACTCTCATCTCCTCTCCTCCTACTCTCATCTCCTCTCCTCCTCTCCTCCCAGCCTCCTACTCTCATCTCCTCTCCTCCTACTCTCCTCTCCTACTCTCCTCCCATCCTCCTACTCTCATCTCCTCTCCTCCTACCTTCATCTCCTCTCCTCCTACTCTCATCTCCTCTCCTCCTACTCTCATCTCCTCCTCTCCTCCCATCCTCCTACTCTCATCTCCTCTCCTCCTACCTTCATCTCCTCTCCTCCTCTCATCTCCTCTCCTCCTACTCTCATCTCCTCCTCTCCTCCCATCCTCCTACTCTCATCTCCTCTCCTCCTTACCTTCATCTCCTCTCCTCCTACTCTCATCTCCTCTCCTACTCTCATCTCCTCTCCTCCCATCCTCCTACTCTCATCTCCTCTCCTCCTACCTTCATCTCCTCTCCTCCTCTCATCTCCTCTCCTCCTACTCTCATCTCCTCCTCTCCTCCCATCCTCCTACTCTCATCTCCTCTCCTCCTTACCTTCATCTCCTCTCCTCCTACTCTCATCTCCTCTCCTCCTACTCTCATCTCCTCTCCTCCCATCCTCCTACTCTCATCTCCCATCCTCCTACTCTCATCTCCTCTTCTTCTACTTTCATCTCCTTCTACTCTCATCTCCTTCTCCACTCCTCCCACTCTCCTCCACTCCTCCCATCTCCTTCCCTACTCTCCTCCCCTCGCTTAAGCAGCTTATAGGGAAACATGGTTACAGTATGAGGGCTGCTGTGAGGAGTTCCATGTCTGCCTGTCTGAAGGAGGGGACAAGTGCACACCTGGGAGGCTCATCACAGAAACATCCCAGGACTCAGAGGAGTGAGACAAGCAGTCCGTTTGGAATCAGTCCAACCTCAAACATGCATGTTTATGTACTCGACCAGTGTTCCTCAATCCTGGTCCCGGGGGCCCTAAAGGTCGCACATTTTACTTTTTGCCCTAGCTCTTAGACACTTGATTCAAGCCTTTGATGATTGGAATCAGGTGTGTTAGTGCTAGGGCAAAAAGCGAAATTGTATCAGGACCAGCATTGAGAAATGCTTAGCATCTCTATTCCAGTGTTGTTCTGTCTCAATGTATGCAGTCATAACGCATCAGTGATAAGCCAAATCAAATGATAACTTTTCTAAATCAATAAAACCTATTCCAAAAGGAGTGCCTTGGTCTCTAGGCAAGGGATGGATGTGCTGGTAAATTGAAGATAGCCATTCTATTGCACTGATGATCATTAGAAAAGTGTTATCTGAGGAGAGAAGAATTTGTATTGACATTCAACACCAAGCACAAGTAAACCATTAACAAAAATGATATTAGCCCCCTGTATTCCACAGTGCCCTCTCTCTCTCCCTCTCTCTCTCTCCCTCTCTCTCTCTCTCTCTCTCTCTCTCTCTCTCTCTCTCTCTCTCTCTCTCTCTCATTCTTTCCCTCTCCTCCTGCAGTGTTAATGGGGAGAGTCAGCGGTGAAGATGAACACTGAGCGGTTTTGTCCAGACTGGGGGGTTCAATGACTCCTCTATGCAATGACACAGTACCAAACTCTCTCTCTGTGTGTGTGTGTGTGTGTGTGTGTGTGTGTGTGTGTGTGTGTGTGTGTGTGTGTGTGTGTGTGTGTGTGTGTGTGTGTGTGTGTGCGTGTGTCCTCAGCTCACTCTAGATAAGCTTTAAGCCCCCGAGTGGTGCAGCGGTCTAAGGCACTGCATCTCAGTGCTAGAGGCATCACTACAGACCCTGGTTCAGTCCCGGGCTGTATCACAACCGGCCGTGATCGGGAGTCCTATGGGGCGGCGCACAATTGGCCCAGCATTGTCCGGGTTTGGGGAGGGTTTGGCCGGGGGGGCTTTACAAGTAGGCCGTCATTGTAATTAAGAATTTGTTCTTAACTGAGTTGGCTGGTTAAATAAAGGTTAAATAAAAATAATTGTCCTCAAACCACAGATTTAGCATCCGATCGTTCAACCCTAATCATTATTGTCAAAGTCTCTGTGATATAATTGACAGCATTGGGTGCTGATGTACGAAAAAAAATACCAAAACATCCCAATAACAACTAATGAGGGAGAATGAAGACTTCCTATGTGGGACAATAGATAGTGAGTTTGAAGACCACACATTCTGACAACAACTAGGATTTATTCATATGCATAATTCTCGCTTGCGGGTATCAAAATCAAGAATGGGGGACAAAAGAGCAACGCCACGCACTATTGGGACAGAAAGACAACCATTTACATAATGTCAAGGCATCAGTCTGATAGCCCGATTATCAAAATGTATCACATAACTACAAACTATCTGTACTTGAAGCCTACTTACAAGAATGTTACCTTGACTGTTAATGTTTTAAAGGATGGCGTCAGAGAAATGCAAAATTATTGTTACATTTTTACGATCGTGGATGGGTCATTTCATTGCAGGCGACAAACAAGGCAGCTTCACACCCGGCAGTGTGTGATTGTTCAAGGCTCGCAGTCCAGCCTCCCCCACTTTGTCTTTGTCTCACACTGGATATTAAATAACATTTAACGTAATTTCTGTCGCATATCTTTCGTATTAATGTTGTGTTTGTGGGGTTATTTTACGGATAACTTACCTCGACGCGAAACGAAGTGCAACCTTTGAGAAACTCCTTTATGTTGCTCAAGCGGTCGCCGTCGTTCTTCGGTTCTTGGTAGATCTGGGAGAACAGAAATGCACATGAGAAACACGAATTTCGATATTTATTTTTTTATTATTCTATTTGAAGCTCTAGAGTCTTGAGCGCTTTTTGATTTGGATGAGAAGCCCACATTCCCTCTTCTTGGCTTGCTTCTACAATAGGCCAGCTGCAAAATACAAATCCTCTAGCAGGGAAGAAGGCATTGGATTGAGAGAAATTACGTTGGCGAATGGGAGCTCAGTGAGCTTTCAACAACACAACAGCATGAGTGAGGGGGTGACGCTGGCGACTCCTCTGTGAACATAGAGGCGGAATGGATCAAATGTGTCTCTCCCACCAACAACAAAACAGCCTATAAAATAACGAGTGGGAAATAAATAGGTGAAACTAACCACACTGCCCATGTGAATGGATGTAATACAGCCTATGAATCTTGAATTAGATCTGACGTCACACTTTATCTCCCAGTCTATAACCATATGGCTACATGAACTGCCATGAGATATAATCCCAAACAAAATATAGCACTGCTGAAACATTGGAAGTATAGATCTAATACCAGAGTGTTGACCTAGGCCTGTAACAGTCTAGTCCATGCAGTTACAGAATATAATAGTATACAAATGAATATAATATAACAGAACAGAATAGAATATAACCAAACAGAATAGAATAGATTATAACCAAACAGAACAGAATAGATTATAAACAAACAGAATAGAATAGATTATAAACAAACAGAATAGAATAGATTATAACCAAATAGAATAGAATAGATTATAACCAAACAGAACAGAACAGATTATAACCAAACAGAATAGATTATAACCAAACAGAATAGAATAGAATATAACATAATATAATAGATTATAACCAAACAGAACAGAATAGATTATAACCAAACAGAATAGAATAGATTATAACCAAACAGAACAGAATAGAATAGAATATAACATAATATAATAGATTATAACCAAACAGAACAGAATAGATTATAACCAAACAGAATAGAATAGATTATAACCAAACAGAACAGAATATAACCTAACAGAACAGAATAGATTATAACCAAACAGAACAGAATAGATTATAACCAAACAGAATAGAATATAACCAAACAGAATAGAATAGTGTCACGTTCTGACCTTTATTTCCTTTGTTTTGTCGTTATTTAGTATGGTCAGGGCGTGAGTTGGGGTGGGCAGTCTATGTTTGTTTTGCTATGATTTTGTGATTTCTATGTTTCGGCCTAGTATGGTTCTCAATCAGAGGCAGGTGTCATTAGTTGTCTCTGATTGAGAATCATACTTAGGTAGCCTGGGTTTCACTGTGTGTTTGTGGGTGAGTGTCTATGTTAGTTGCTTGTGTTCAGCACAGTTCGTATGATAGCTTCACGGTCGTTATTTGTTTATTGTTTTTGTACAGTTTATTTTGTGTTTTTTGTCATCTATTAAATGATGCATTCACACCACGCTGCGCTTTGGTCCGCTTCTTACGACGATCGTGACAAATAGATTATCACCAAACAGAATAGATTATAACCAAACAGAACAGAATAGATTATAATATAACCAAACAAAACAGAATAGATTATAACCAAACAGAACAGAATAGATTATAATATATAAACTGTCACGCCCTGACCTGAGTATTCTTTGTTTTCTTCATTGTTTTGGTTAGGTCAGGGAGTGACATGGGTGATGTATGTGTTTTTGTACTGTCTAGGGGGTTTGTAGGTTTATGGGGTTGTTTATCATCTAGGTGTTTATGTATGTCTATGGTTGCCTAGATTGATTCTCAATTAGAGGCAGGTGTTTATCGTTGTCTTTGATTGGGAACGATATTTAGGCAGCCATCCTCTTTGGGTATTATGTGGGTTATTGTCTGTGTTATGTTGCACGTTAGCGCAGTGTTTTGGTAACAGTCACGGTCGTTTTGTTTAAGCCAGGATCTGCCAGGGCCGCCAGTCTGCCAGGATCTGCCAGGATCTGCCAGGGCCGCCAGTCAGCCAGGATCTGCCAGGGCCGCCAGTCAGCCAGGATCTGCCAGTGCTGCCAGTCTCCCAGGATCTGCCAGAGCCGTCAACCGTCCTGAGCTGCCCCTCAGTCCTGAGCTGCCCCTCAGTCCGGAGGAGTTGGTTTAGTCCAGTAGGGCCCTTTAGTAGGGTTGCCAATCCTAGGTCGGCAGCGAGGGTCGCCGTTCCTAGGAAGAGACTAAAGCGGACAAAGACTATGGTGGAGTGGGGTCCACGTTCCGCGCCAGAGCCGCCACTGTGGACAGACGCCCACCCAGACCCTCCCCTATGGATTTAGGTGTGCAGCCGGGAGTCCGCACCTTTGGAGGGGGGTACTGTCAAGCCCTGGCCTTAGTTATCTTTGTTTTCTTTATTTTGGTTAGGTCAGGGTGTGACATGGGGGATTTATGTGTTTCGTTTGGTCTAGGGTTTTTTATGTTTATGGGGCTGTTTCCTTTCTAGGTAGTTTGTAGGTCTATGGTTGCCTAGATTGGTTCTCAATTAGAGGCAGCTGTCTTTGTTGTATCTGATTGGGAACCATATTTAGGCAACCGTATTCTGTGGGTACTTGTCTTCTGTCTTTGTGTCATTGTACCGGATAGGACTGTTTCAGTTTTCACATTTGTTGTTTTGTATTTTGTAGTGTTCTCGTGTAATGTCTTTATTAAACATGTTGAACTCTAACCACGCTGCATTTTGGTCCTCTCCTTCAGCGGAAGAAAGCCATTACACAGGGAGAGTGCCAGAGCCTGCATGGGATTCTTTGGAACAGTGTGAGGAGGGATACAGGAGAATGGAGGAACGGCGCAGATATAAGGGTACACGGCTAGCACGGAAGCCCGAGAGGCAGCCCCAATACATTTTTGGGTGGGGCACACGAGGAGATTGGTTAAGTCAGGTAGGAGACCTGAGCCAACTCCAGGACAGAGGAGCCTCTTAAAGAAGTTACAGGTCTGCAAGCCAGAAATCTTGTTTCCACCATAATTTGCTAATTAAAAATCCTACAATGTGATTTTCTGGATTTTTTTTCTAATTTTGGCTGTCATAGTTGAAGTGTACCTATGATAAATTACAGGCCTCATCTTTTTAAGTGGGAGAACTTGCACAATTGGTTTCTGACTAAATACTTTTTTGCCCCACTGTTTTTTGTACTGTCTAGGGGTTTTGTAGGCTTGTGGGGTTCATCTAGGTGTTTATATAGGTTTATGGTTGCCTAGATTGGTTCTCAATTAGAGGCAGGTGTTTATCGTTATCTTTGATTGGGAACCATATTTAGGCAGCCATCTTCTCTGTATTTCGTGGGTTATTGTCTTATGTTGCACGTTAGCGCAGTGGTTCGTTAGCAGTCACGTTCATATCGTTTTGTTTTGTTTCAGTGTTCTTCCTTCAATAAAGAATGTATTCTAACCACGCTGCGCTTTGGTCTACTCCATGACAATAACCAAACAGAATAGATTACAATGTAACCAAACAGAATAGAATATAACCGACTAAATTATAACCAAACAGATTATAACTGAACAGAATATAAGAAAGTACATGTTTTCCTAGAGGGTGGACTTAACAATAACACATGGGACTTGTATAGCTATTTTCAAGGACCCAAAGTTGCTTTACAATTATAGAAATGAAAAAGAAAAGAGTCAAAACATAACATCAGACTAAACAAGACATGAATAAAGAGGGGTGGGCTCAACAAAGGGACATAGTAGGTATCTGTATGGGGAGGGGTGTATTGGGATTTGGATAGCACCCAGTTTAGGGTAAGTGTTAGGTGCTACTTTCACTCACTGATATTTTAACCCTCCTTTGTACCTGTGACCAATACCTCATCAGGATAAGGTGATAAAGGTGTGTCTCTCTCCCAGATGTGGCCACTGTCCAGACAGCACTAGGCTAGTCTGTCAGAGCCATTTGGTTGCCAAGGGAACGCCCAACCTGTCCAATCCGTCTAAAAAGCTATACAGTACAAGGCTTTACTGAGTGGAGGTTTTGGTGTTGATAGACATTACAAATACGGCACTGTTGCTTTAAGTGTGGAGAGGGTCCCTGTCTGTGCGCTTTTGCTTTCAATGTAGGCCGCTTTTGTGGTTTGTCTACCCTCATCTCCAGCTGTTGATCCGGGTCATATGTGTCCCTGGCAAACATACATATAACTAGGCCATAGACTAGAGGCCTTTAGATAATGTATATTAACGTGATGCGCTTTGGATTCCAATCTCACAACGCATCTGTAGCCTCTGTGTCCTTTTCTGGTGTCTGTCCTACCCCCCTAAAGAATCCACAGGCTACACCACTCCCAAACCATAGAGTTCGTGGAAATAATACTTAGTTTGTAAAAAAAAAAAAAAAACGTTTGTTTTAAGAATCTACAAAGGGTACTGATAAATTGCGCAAAGAAGAGATGACAAGCATCGGCCACAGCGAACGGTCTGCTCTGTCTGTCTGTAGGTCCTATAGCTTATCACACGCGTAAGACTACTGACATATGTGCATCATTTGGTACTGTTTTTAGGGACAATAATCCACGTTCTCGTGACCCACAAAATAATCTCTTCATGGACCAGTTGGCACAGAAAAGCGAGGTGATGAACCGCGTCATGTCACTTTCGCGGAGGCATAGACGCGACGATGACGGGAAGACAAACGGCAGTTTTGCCCTTACTTTGTCAGTGGAGCCCGGGCTCAGTCTCTCCAGCAGTCTGCACAAGACAACCCCATCTTTGAGGGAGGTCTGGAGAAATGCCTCGGGATCCGAAATGTTCTTTTTCGGCGATTCCAGTACCCCCAGTGTGATCAGCCAAGTGACCGTCTGCTCTGCCGAATTCATGGCCCCAGTCGCGGTGAAAAATACAACGAAGCAGTGTGTTTTTTTTCTTGCTATTTCAATATCTACCCCTGGTACACAATCATCCCGGACATTAAAACAAAAACATTATCCTTTCATACATGCGAGCTTTGAGGGGGACGGCCACAACGAAAGATCTCTCCTTCCTTTCCCTTCTCCTCTATCGGGTGGATGCAGGTGACTCTGGGTTTGTGGAAATCCAGCGGGTCTGCTTTTCCCTCATCTGTGTTTGGTCTTTTTTTTTGTTCTCCAACTTGGCAAGCTGTCAGATGCAGTTCACTGTGATGCGTTCGAGCAGCAGACTGCATGCATAGTGCTACATGCGTATCGCTGCCGCCAGCACAGCCACTCATCCGGCAGCGAATGACATTTCAGCAAGAAGGACACAAGCAGTCCAACCAGTTCTGTGACATGAGTACCTCTGCATGGCTTTGCATAGCCCCAGCATAATCCCTTTATCACAGTGTAGATGTAACTGTTTTGCTTCAGTCCCTCCCCTTGCCCCAACCTAGGCTTGAACCAGGGAGGACCCTCTGAACACATCAACAACTGTCACCCATGAAGCATCATTACCAGGACTAGTTAGACTGGACTAGTTAGACTGACAATAAATATAAACAAATCCCCATGAAGACCATTAACATGTCCATTTGACCTGTCTACTAAACTAAAGCATTTGACCTGTCTACTAAACTAAAGCCATTTGACCTGTCTACTAAACTAAAGCCATTTGACCTGTCTACTAAACTAAAGCCATTTGACCTGTCTACTAAACTAAAGCCATTTGACCTGTCTACTAAACTAAAGCCATTTGACCTGTCTACTAAACTAAAGCCATTTGACCCGTCTACTAAACTAAAGCATTTGACCCGTCTACTAAACTAAAGCCATTTGACCTGTCTACTAAACTAAAGCCATTTGACCTGTCTACTAAACTAAAGCCATTTGACCCGTCTACTAAACTAAAGCATTTGACCTGTCTACTAAACTAAAGCCATTTGACCTGTCTACTAAACTAAAGCCATTTGACCTGACTACTAAACTAAAGCCATTTGACCTGTCTACTAAACTAAAGCCATTTGAACTGTCTACTAAACTAAAGCATTTGACCTGTCTACTAAACTAAAGCCATTTGACCTGACTACTAAACTAAAGCCATTTGACCTGTCTACTAAACTAAAGCCATTTGAACTGTCTACTAAACTAAAGCATTTGACCTGTCTACTAAACTAAAGCCATTTGACCTGTCTACTAAACTAAAGCCATTTGAACTGTCTACTAAACTAAAGCATTTGACCTGTCTACTAAACTAAAGCCATTTGACCCGTCTACTAAACTAAAGCCATTTGACCTGTCTACTAAACTAAAGCCATTTGACCCGTCTACTAAACTAAAGCCATTTGACCTGTCTACTAAACTAAAGCCATTTGAACTGTCTACTAAACTAAAGCATTTGACCTGTCTACTAAACTAAAGCATTTGACCTGTCTACTAAACTAAAGCATTTGACCTGTCTACTAAACTAAAGCCATTTGACCTGTCTACTAAACTAAAGCCATTTGAACTGTCTACTAAACTAAAGCCATTTGACCCGTCTACTAAACTAAAGCATTTGACCTGTCTACTAAACTAAAGCCATTTGACCTGTCTACTAAACTAAAGCCATTTGACCTGTCTACTAAACTAAAGCCATTTGACCCGTCTACTAAACTAAAGCATTTGACCTGTCTACTAAACTAAAGAATTTTACCTGACTACTAAACTAAAGCATTTGACCTGTCTACTAAACTAAAGCCATTTGACCTGTCTACTAAACTAAAGCATTTGAACTGTCTACTAAACTAACGCCAGTTGGTTGACCCGTCTACTAAACTAAAGCATTTGACCTGTCTACTAAACTAAAGCCATTTGACCTGACTACTAAACTAAAGCCATTTGACCTGACTACTAAACTAAATCCATTGACAGAATCTCCTATCCCAGTAGCCTAGTTGGAGAGCAGTGGTTGGACACTCATGCAGTTCATAGTTTGGCCACTAGGTTGTGCTCATAGAGCATGCAAGTGTCCTCCCTCTCTATCTGCCGTGTAGTGAAACCAAATAATTTGTGTAACCAACTATACCCAGGCCAGTGGCAGACTGTAGGCTATACAGCATGCTATTTCAAACAAAACCACTCATGGCAATGTGTAAACGGAACCCAACCAGTAGTAACTACAAAAGTCACACCAATAAGGCCTATCAGGTAATGCCCCTTAAAACATTAATCCTGCCGTAATCCATTTACCACAGTCAACATAATGGTTACAGTGGCATGGAGTTAGGCCTAATGCCGTTAAACATGATGTGTTATGTGGTAAATTAGGCTGTCACTGAAAGTGCCACTCCCTGAATATGTTGTATAGCACAACAGGTTCACTATGTGCCTATCTATCTATCTATCTATCTATCTATCTATCTATCTATCTATCTATCTATCTATCTATCTATCTATCTATCTATCTATCTATCTATCTATCTAAGTATCTATCTATCTATGTATCTATCTTTCTCTTGCTCAATCTATCTATGTATCTATCTATGTATCTCTCTTTCTCTCGCTCAATATCTCTCTTTATCTCTATCAGATTGCCTACCTGGAGGAATCTGGAATCCCTGAGGGTCTCCATGGATACCACTGGAAACTGTAGTAGTCCGTAGATCTCTCTGGAGAACTGTGTGTGTGTGTGTGTGTGTGTGCGTGTGCGTGTGCGTGTGTGTGTGTGTGTGGTGAGGAAGTTGTACTTCTAAGGCCCAGGTGCTTATCATGGTGTCTAAACAGGCATTGTCGAGGGACACCCCAGAGCCCTAAGGTCCTGTCACCACCAGCCTGTTACTAAGGCTGCTACTGTGGGGACTGTCCCAGGTCTCTCTCTCTACTTACATCTCTCTATTACTCTCTTTCTTTCCCTCCATCTCTTTCTCACTCCCTCTGCTCCGCTTTTCTAATTTCCTCTGTGCCAGTCAGATTTTTGCAAAATGTGTTTTTCTCTAAAGTAACATCCCACTGGGCACAAACTGGTTG
>NC_048567.1:72549792-72592292 GCF_013265735.2 Oncorhynchus mykiss
CTCTCTATCTCTCACTCTCTCTATCTCTCTAAGTTCCCTATCCTTCTCTCACACTCTCTATCTCTCTATGTTCCTATCCTTTTCTCACTCTCTCTATCTCTCCTAAGTTCCTATCCTTCTCTCACTCTCTCCATCTCTCTAAGTTCCCTATCCTTCTCTCACTCTATCTCTCTAAGTTCCTACCCTTCTCTCACTCTCTCACCTTTTACTCCTCTCTGTCACTCTAATCGTAGTTCAGACCACTCCAAACAGTTAGTGTGTCCAGATGTGTCTTCTAACGTCTCCTCCATCTTTATCATCAACTATAACACACACACACACACACACACACACACACACACACACACACACACACACACACACACACACACACACACACACACACACACACACACACACTGCCTCCCCCTCTTTCCCTTAGCTCTATAACTCACCCAGTGACCTCGCTGTCATCCTCCAACCCCACAGGGAACAGAGAGGCCACATGACACCTGGTTAACAAACCGACACACACACACACACCAAGGCCTGTCCATGGTCTGATAACCATAAACATGTCACCATGGTTATATTAAAAGTGTGGTCTCAACCAAAACTCAACTATATTCAACCAGGAGAGGCAAGACACATCCTTCTGAAGTCCATGGCTTCCTCTCCAGAGGAGAAACCTTAAACCACTACTCAACTGGCTATCAGTGGCCTGTGAGTTTTAAGCAAATATACTGAACAAAAATATAAATCTAACATGTAAAGTGTTGGTCTCATGAGCTGAAATAAAGATCCCAGAAATGTTCCATATACACAAAAAATGTATTTCTCTAAAATGTTGTGCACAAATTTGTTTACATCCCTGTTAGTGAGCATTTCTCCTTTGCCAAGATAATCCATCCACCTGACAGGTGGAGCTGATTAAGCTGATTAAACAGCATTATCATTACACAGGTGCACCTTGCGCTGGGGACAATAAAAGGCCACTCTAAAACATGCAGTTTTGTCACAACAAAATGCCACAGATGTCTCAAGTTTTAAGGGAGCATGCAATTGGCATGCTGACTGAAGGAATGTCCACCAGAGCGGTTGCCAGAGAATATAATGTTTATTTCTCTACAATAAGCCGAGGCTTAGAGAATTTGGCAGTACATCCAACCGACTACGTGTAACTAGGCCAGCCCAGGACCTCCACATCTGGAATGTCTGAGACCGGCCACCCGGACAGCTGATGATTTCATTAATATAATGGCACCAGAGGGAATGGCTGCTGTTTTATTGGCTCCTAACCAACTGTGCTATTACATTTGTTTTTCGCATTGTTTGTAGCTCATTTTGGACATAAAGTTTCTGCTACCATCTCTTATGACAGAAAAGAGTTTCTTGAGATCAGAACAGCGATTACTCAACTTGAACAGGACAAAGATTTGTTCGTTAATGAGTCTGACGCGAAGGATATATATTGTTTCTCTGAGACCAGGATCAAATCCCAGTCATTCTTGTGAAGAAAGTAGGAAATACAGGGGGCGGAGATCGGGTGCCTTATGAGAATTTATCGGTGAGTGGGTAACCCGCTTCTACCATCCGTTTTATTGGCCAAAGTGCAATCACTGGAGAATAAATTGGATGATCTCCGTTGGAGACTATCCTACCAACGGGACATAAACAATTGTAATAACTTATGTTTCACTGATTCATGGCTTAACAATGCCACAAATAATGTAGAGCTGGCTGGGTTCTCCGTGCATCGGCAGAACAGAACAGCTACGTCTGGTAAGACGGGGGGTGGGGGTGTGTGTCTATTTGTCAATAACAGCTAGTGCGCAATGTTTAATATTAAAGAAGTCTCGATGTATTACTTGCCTGAGGTAGAGTACCTCATAATAAGCTGTAGACCACACTATCTACCAAGAGAGGTTTCATCTATATTATTCATAGCCATCTACTTACCACCACAAACCAATGCTGGCACTAAGACTGCACTCAACGAGCTGAATAAGGCCATAAGCAAACATGAAAATGCTCATCCAGAAGTGGCACTCCTAGTGGTCGGGGACATTAATGCAGGCACATTTAAGTCCATTTTACCTCATTTCTACCAGTATATCACATGTGTAACCAGAGGGAAAAAAAACTCTACACCACCTTTACTCCACACAGATACACATACAAAGCTCTCCCTCGCCCTCCATTTGGCAAATCTGACTATAATTATATCCTCCTGATTACTGCTTACAAGCAAAAACTAAAGCAGGAAGTACCAGTGACTCGCTCAATACAGAAATGGTCAGAGAACTACGCGACAGGACTGTTTTGCTAGCACAACCTTGAATATGTTCCGGGATTCATCCAATGGCATAGAGGAGTATACCACCTTAGTTACTGGCTTCATCAATAAGTGCATCAACGACGTAGTCCCTACAGCCGACCGTGCGTACACATCCCAACCAGAAGCCATGGATTACAGGCAACATCCGCACTAAGCTAAAGGCTAGAGCTGCCCCTTTCAAGGAGTGGGATACTTATCTGGACGCTTATAAGAAATCCCGCTATGCCCTCAAATGAACTATCAAATAGGCAAAGAGTCAATACAGGACTAAGATTGAATCCTACTACACCGGCGCTGAAGCTCATCCGGATGTGGCAGGGCTTGCAAACTATTACGGACCTCAAAGGGAAACCCAGCCGTGAGCTGAACAGACCCACACAAGCCTACGAGAAGAGCTAAATACCTTTTATGCTCGCTTCAAGCAAGCAACACTGAAGCATGCATGAGAGCATCAGCTGTTCCGGGAAGACTGTGTGATCATGCTTTCCGTAGCCAATGTGAGGAAGACCTTTAAACAGATCAACATTCACAAGGGCGTGGGGCCAGATGGATTACCAGAAAGTGTACTCTGAGTATGCTCGACCAACTGGCAAGTGTCTTCACTGACATTTTCAATCTCTCCCTGACCGAGTCTGTAACACCTACATGTTTCAAACAGACCACCATAGTCCCTGTGCCCAAGAACGCGAAGGTAACCTCCCTAAATGACTACTACCCCGTAGCACTCACGTCAGTAGCCATGAAGTGCTTTTTAAAGGCTGGTCATGATTCACATCAGACCCACTCCAATTCGCATACTGCCTCAACAGTGCTTAGTTCCCTCCTGTACTCCCTGTTCACCCACGACTGCATGACCAAGCACGACTCCAACAACATAATTAAGTTTGCTGACGATACAGTGGTAGGCCTGATCAAAGACAATGACAAGACAACCTATAGGGAGGAGGTCAGAGACCTGGCAGTGTGATGCCAGGACAACGACGTCTCCCTCAATGTGATCAAGACAAAAGAGCTAATCGTGGACAACAGGAAAAGGAGGGCCGAACAGGCCCCCATTATCATCAACAGGACTGTAGTGGAGCAGGTCGAGAGTTTCAAGTTCCTTGGTGTCAATATCACCAACAAACTATTATGGTCCAAACATACCAAGACAGTCATGAAGAGTGCAAGACAACACCTTTTCCCCCTCAGGAGACTTAAAAGATTTGGCATGGGTCCCCAGATCCTCAAAAAGTTATACAGCTGCACAATCAAGAGCATCAAGAGACATACACAAAATAGTCCAAATTGGTGAAGTGAAATGAAAAAATATACTTGTTTCAAATAATTCAACAAATAAAAATGAAAAGTGGTGTGTGCATATGTATTCATCCCCTTTGCTATGAAGCCCCTAAAAAAGATCTGGTGCAACCAATTACCTTCAGAAGTCACATAATTAGTTAAATAAAGTTCACCTGTGTGCAATGTAAGTGTCACTTGATCTGTCACATGATCTCAGTATACCTGTTCTGAAAGGCCCCAGAGTCTGCAACACCCCTAAGCAAGGGACACCACCAAGCAAGCGGCACCATGAAGAGCAAGGAGCTCTCCAAACAGGTCAGGGACCAAGTTGTGGAGAAGTACAGATCAGGGTTGGGTTATAAAAAAAATCTTAAACTTTTAACATTCCACAGAGCACCATTATTATTAAAAATGGAAAGAATATGGCATCGCAACAAAACGGCCAAGAGAGGGCCGCCCACCAAAACTCACAGACCAGGCAAGGAAAGCATTAATCAGAGAGACAACAAAGAGACCAAAGATAACCCTGAAGGAGCTGCAAAGTTCCACAGCGGAGAATGGAGTATCTGTCCATATGACCACTTTAAGACGTACACTCCACAGAGCTGGGCTTAACGCAAGAGTGTCCAGAAAAAAAGTAATTGCTTGAAGAAAAAAATAAGCAAACACGTTTGGTGTTTGCCAAAATGCATGAGGGAGACTCCCCAAACATATGGAAGAAGGCACTCTGGTCAGATGAGACTAAAATTGAGCTTTTTGGCCATCAAGGAAAATGCTATGTCTTGGTGCTAACCTAACACCTCTCATCACCCCGAGAACACCATGTTTCCCAGTCCCAGCCAATGTTTTTCATCAACAGGGACTGGGAAACTGGTCAGAATTTAAGAGATTATGGATGGCGCTAAATACAGGGAAACTCTTGAAGGAAACCTGTTTCAGTCTTCCAGGGATTTGAGACTGGGACAGAGGTTCACCTTCCAGCAGGACAATGACCCTAAGCATACTGCTAAAGCAACACTTGAGTGGTTTAAGGGGAAACGTTTAAATGTCTTGGAATGGCCTAATCAAAGACCTCAATCCAATTGAGAATCTGTGGTATGACTTAAAGATTGCTGTACACCAGTGGAACCCATCCAACTTGAATGATCTGGAGCAGTTTTGCATTGAATAATGGGAAAAAATCCC
This sequence comes from Oncorhynchus mykiss, assembly GCF_013265735.2. Taxonomy (NCBI): domain Eukaryota; kingdom Metazoa; phylum Chordata; class Actinopteri; order Salmoniformes; family Salmonidae; genus Oncorhynchus; species Oncorhynchus mykiss. The sequence goes on from NC_048567.1 coordinate 72,554,576, forward strand.
AGTGGCTAGATGTGCCAAGCTTATAGAGACATACCCCAAGAGACTCGCAGCTGTAATTGTTGCAAAATATGGCTCTATAAAGTATTGACTTTGGGGGGGTGAATAGTTATGCACGCTCAAGTTTTCTGTTTTTTTTGTCTTATTTCATGTTTGTTTCACAATAAAAAATAGTTTGTATCTTCAAAGTGGTAGGCATGCTGTGTAAATCAAATGGATTTTAGTTCCATGTTGTAAGGCAACAAAATAGGGAAAATGCCAAGCGGGGTGAATACCTTCACATGCCACTGTATATACTAGGCGGTGTCCAAGGAAGGCTCAAAAAATAATCAGACTCCAGTCACCCAAGTCATACACTGTTCTATTGCTACCGCACGGCAAGCGGTACCGGAGCGCCAAGTCTAGGTCCAAAAGGCTCCATATTAACAGCTTCTACCCCCAAGCCATAAGACTGCTGAACAAATAGGTAAATGGCCACCTGGACTATTTACATTGACACGAGGCAAAAACTACTGACAACGAACACAATTGCATTTTGTTGATGGCAATTTAAATGCACAGAGATACTGTGACTAGATCCTGAGGCCAATTGTCATGCCATTCATCCGCCACCATCACCTCATGTTTCAGCATGATAATGTACGGCTCCAGTAAAACAAAAGGAATCATAAGGAACAAGGTTTTGAAGTGTCTGTCCTTTATCTAGGAGATATAAGAAAGCTCAGAAAATATATATAAATATATATATATTTATACACATATTTAACCCCTCTTTTTGGTTAGGCACAAAACTACCTCCATTCTCCCATTCATTTTTTTAAACGGGTACCGGTCACTTTCAGACGAGTCCTTTGACACTCGTGTGGGGTCCTAAACCAAAACAGAGAGTGCCATCGCATTCATGAGAACTATACGTTACTTTGCAACCCAAACGGTTCGGACGGTACACAAGTCTTTGTGAGAAGACTGATTTTAAGGATGCCTCATGGTTTGACAAAGAGTACTGTAGCTCGGCCACCTTCCACCACAGATGCGGAAGGCCGACATAGGTGGATGAGGTGGAGTGAGACGCTGCCCATGCAAAGCACATATCTCTAGATTAAATTGACAGATTTTGATGGGGATTTTTTTATTATAATACTTAGATTTACTCTAAAACAAAATAAAATTGAAAATCCGAATTAAAAAAATTCTGCAGTGCACCTCTAATCAGGGATGTTTATAATCCCTCTTGACACCTCCCTTCTTTAAATTAGTCTGACTAATTTCTTCTTTGATCCCTCCTGACTCCTCTTCTTTAATCCGTCCTGACTCCTATTCTTTAATCCCTCGTGACCCCTCTCTTCTTTAATCCCTCCTGACTCCTCTTCTTTAATTCCTCCTGACTCCTCTCTTCTTTAATCCCTCCTGACTCCTCTCTTCTTTAATCCCTTCTGACTCCTCTCTTCTTTAATCCATCCTGACTCCTCTCTTCTTTAATCCCTCCTGACTACTCTTCTTTAATCCCTCCTGACTCCTCTCTTCTTTAATCCCTCCTGACCCCTCTTCTTTAATCCCTCCTGACTCCTCTCTTCTTTAATCCCTCCTGACTACTCTTCTTTAATCCCTCCTGACTCCTCTCTTCTTTAATCCCTCTTGACCCCTCTTCTTTAATCCCTCATGTCTCCTCTCTTCTTTAATCCCTCCTGACTCCTCTTCTTTAATCCCTTCTGACTCCTCTCTTCTTTAATCCCTCATGTCTCCTCTCTTCTTTAATCCCTCCTGACTCCGCTTCTTTAATCCCTCCTGATTCCTCTCTTCTCTAATCCCTCCTGACCCCTCTTCTTTAATCCCTCATGTCTCCTCTCTTCTTTAATCCCTCATGTCTCCTCTCTTCTTTATTCCCTCCGGAATACTCTTCTTTAATCACTCCTGAATACTCTTCTTTAATCCCTCCTGACTCCTCTCTTCTTTAATCCCTCATGTCGCCTCTCTTCTTTAATCCCTTCCGACTCCTCTCTTCTTTAATCCCTCCTGACTACTCTTCTTTAATCCCTCCTGACCCCTCTTCTTTAATCCCTCCTGACCCCTCTTCTTTAATCCCTCCTGACTCCTCTTCTTTAATCCGTCCTGACTCCTATTCTTTAATCCCTCGTGACCCCTCTCTTCTTTAATCCCTCCTGACTCCTCTTCTTTAATTCCTCCTGACTCCTCTCTTCTTTAATCCCTCCTGACTCCTCTCTTCTTTAATCCCTTCTGACGCCTCTCTTCTTTAATCCATCCTGACTCCTCTCTTCTTTAATCCCTCCTGACTACTCTTCTTTAATCCCTCCTGACTCCTCTCTTCTTTAATCCCTCTTGACCCCTCTTCTTTAATCCCTCATGTCTCCTCTCTTCTTTAATCCCTCCTGACTCCTCTTCTTTAATCCCTTCTGACTCCTCTCTTCTTTAATCCCTCATGTCTCCTCTCTTCTTTAATCCCTCCTGACTCCTCTTCTTTAATCCCTCCTGATTCCTCTCTTCTCTAATCCCTCCTGACCCCTCTTCTTTAATCCCTCATGTCTCCTCTCTTCTTTAATCCCTCATGTCTCCTCTCTTCTTTATTCCCTCCGGAATACTCTTCTTTAATCCCTCCTGAATACTCTTCTTTAATCCCTCCTGACTACTCTTCTTTAATCCCTCATGTCGCCTCTCTTCTTTAATCCCTTCCGACTCCTCTCTTCTTTAATCCCTCCTGACTCCTCTTCTTTAATCCCTCCTGACCCCCTTCTTTAATCCCTCCTGACACCTCTTCTTTAATCCCTCCTGACCCCTCTTCTTTAATCCCTCCTGACCCCTCTTCTTTAATCCCTCCTGACTCCTCTTCTTTAATCCCTCCTGACTCCTCTCTTCTTTAATCCCTCCTGACTCCTCTCTTCTTTAATCCCTCCTGACCCCCTTCTTTAATCCCTCATGTCGCCTCTCTTCTTTAATCCCTTCCGACTCCTCTCTTCTTTAATCCCTCCTGACTCCTCTTCTTTAATCCCTCCTGACCCCCTTCTTTAATCCCTCCTGACACCTCTTCTTTAATCCCTCCTGACCCCTCTTCTTTAATCCCTCCTGACCCCTCTTCTTTAATCCCTCCTGACTCCTCTTCTTTAATCCCTCCTGACTCCTCTCTACTTTAATCCCTCCTGACTCTTCTCTAATCCCTCCCGACCCCTCTCTTCTTTAACCCTCCTTCCTCTCTTCATTAATCCCTCCTGACTCCTCTTCTCTTTAATCCCTCATGACTCCTCTCTTCTTCAATCCCTCCTGACCCCTCTTTTCATTATTCCCTCCTGACCCCTCTTCTTTAATCCTTCCTGACTCTTGTTCTTTAATCCCTCCCGACCCTTCTTCTTTAATCCCTCCTGACTACTATTCTTTAATCCCTCCTGACTCCTCTCTTCTTCAATCCCTCCTGACTCCTGTCATCCTTAATCCCTCCTGACCCCTCTCTTCTTTTATCCCTCCTGACTCCTTTCTTCTGAAATCCCTTCTGACTCCCCTTCTTTTATCCCTCCTGACTCGTTTCTTCTGAAATCCTTTCTGACTCCTCTTGTCTTTAATCCCTCCTGACTCCTCTCTTCGTAAATCCCTACTGATCCCTCTTCTTTAATCCCCCATGACTCCTCTATCCTTTAATCCTGCATGATTCCTCTCTTCTTTAATCCCTACTGATCCCTCTTCTTTAATCCCTCATGACTCATATTGTCTTTAATCCCTCCTGTCCCCTCTTCTTTAATCCCTCCTGACCCCTCTTCTTTAATCCCTCCTGACACCTCTCTTCTTTAATCCCTTCTGACTCCTCTCTTCTTTAATCCCTCCTGACACCTCTCCACTTTAATCCCTACTGATCCCTCTTCTTTAATCCCTCATGACTCATCTTGTCTTTAATCCCTCCTGACTCCTCTCTTCTTTAATCCCTCCTGACTCCTCTCTTCTTTAATCCCTCCTGACTCCTCTCTTATTTAATCCCTCCTGACTCCTCTCTTCTTTAATCCCTCCTGACCCCTCTTCTTTAATCCCTTCTGACCCCTCTTCTTTAATCCCTCCTGACTCCTCTCTTCTTTAATCCCTCCTGACTACTCTTCCTTAATCCATCCTGACTCCTCTCCACTTTAATTCCACCTGACCCCTCCTCTTTAATCCCTCCTGACTCCTCTCTTCTTTAATCCCTCCTGAATCCTCTTCTCTTTAATCCCTCCTGACTCCTCTCCACTTTAATCCCTACGGACTCCTCTCTTCCTTAATCCCTCCTGACTATTATCTTCCTTAATCCCTCCTGACTCCTCTCTTCTTTAATCCCTCCTGACTCCTCTCTTCCTTAATCCCTCTTTGACTCTTCTCTTCCTTAATCCCTCCTAACTCTTCTCTTCTTTAATCCCTCCTGACTCCTCTCTTCTTTAATCCCTCCTGAATCCTCTTCTCTTTAACCCCCCCCCCGACTCCTCTCTTATTTAATCCCTCCTGTCCCCTCTTATTTAATCCCTCCTGACCCCTCTTCTTTAATCCCTCCTGACCCCTCTTCTTTAATCCCTCCTGACTCCTCTCTTCTTTAATCCCTCCTGACTCCTCTCTTCTTTAATCCCTCCTGACTCCTCTCTTCGTTAATCCCTCATGACTCCTCATCTTAATCCCTCCTGGCTCCTCCCTTCTTTAATCCCTCCTGACTCCTCTCTTCTTTATTCCCCCCTGACTCTTCTCTTCCTTAATCCCTCTTTGACTCCTCTCTTCTTTAATCCCTCCTGACTCCTCTCTTCCTTAATCCCTCCTGACTCCATCTCCGCGTGTCGCATCGGTTTTTCCCGTCCATTTTCTCTTCAACTCCAAAATAATCTCCATCATCTGCATCTGGTCTGATAAACTGGCCCAGTCTTCCTGGTCCTTTCCCCAGGCTTTCTCGGTCTGGACATTTTTAACCACCAGTCTCTGAATTGTTTTATTTTTTTTTACCTTTATTTAACTAGGCAAGTCAGTTAAGAACACATTTTTATTTTCAATGACGGCCTAGGAACAGTGGGTTAACTGCCTGTTCAGGGGCAGAATGACAGCTTGGGGGTTTGAACTTGCAACCTTGCGGTTACTAGTCTAACGCTCTAACCACTAGGCTACCCTGGTGATCAGCTTTTTCTGTCCCTGCCCTCTATGCCTCTGTTATTTCCCCACCAGGCTTCCTCAGTAGGCACCAGTTTCTTCATCCGTCTCTGAATCGAGGGATGCTTTTTCTGTCTTTGCCCTCTCATTCATTCTGTTCATCTCTTATAGAGCTTATAGAACTTTCTCTAGCTCTGCAGACTTATTCTACTGCCCCTTCACACTCCTCTCCAACTCTTGACCCCCGTCCTCGGCCCTCACCACTGTGTTAGTCAGGGGGGCATCTGTAACATAACTTTTGAAAAAAGTTTATTTATTTATTTTTATTTATCTGTTATTTTACCAGGTAAGTTGACGGAGAACACGTTCTCATTTACAGCAACGACCTGGGGAATAGTTACAGGGGAGAGGAGGGGGATGAAAGAGCCAGTTGTAAACTTGGGATTATTAGGTGACCGTGATGGTTTTGAGGGCCAGATTGGGAATTTAGCCAGGACACCAGGGTTAACACTCCTACTCTTACGACAAGTGCCATGGGATCTTTTAATGACCTCAGAGAGTCAGGACACCCGTTTAACGTCCCATCCGAAAGACAGCACCCTACACAGGGCATTGGGATATTTTAGACCAGAGGAAAGAGTGCCTCCTACTGGCCCTCCTACACCACTTCCAGCAGCACCTGGTTTCCCATCCAGGGACTGATATATATATAAAAGAAAATGTATATTTTGTAGTATTACCTGTGTTACGGATACCATTATCCTGTGTGTGTGTGTGTATCCTGTGTGTGTTTCTTTTCTCTCCGTCTCCCCTCACAGGTGAAAATCATCACTCCCCAATCAGTCAACAATCAATCATCAATCTGAAGACACACCTCCTCCTGTTTCCTACCCTATCACAGTTCCTTCCCCATGGTTTAAAAACCCCATCATTTGTTTGCTCTGGAGCTCAATCTCTCTGTGTAAATGCCATGTTTGTAGATCTTTGTTCTTCGTAGATTTCAGTAGCTCAATCTATCTGTAAATGCCATGTATGTAGATCTCTCTGTTTCACTCTCTCTTTGCGTCTTAACCTCTCCTTTTGTTGGAGCACCTCCATAGCACTTTGTCATCACCTGTGAGTATTGTTTTGGTTATGGTGTTTGTATTTAATTGCTGGTGGGAAAAGGGGAAACCAAGACAAGTCGCCCATGGGCATACACTACCCGTAGGTGAACTTTGTTAAATACACTAGTTAGAACTGGGCGGACCACCCACTGTATTTTTGGTTAGTTAGTTAGCTGTTGTTAAAGTAGGCTAGTCTAGCTTAGGGGTGTTTTTGCATACTTATTGTTTCTTTCCTTGGGTCCAGCTCAGCCCCTTTTCCTGCTCCCCCCATTACCGTGTGTTTATAAATAAACCCTGAGTTTGACGGTATTATTTCAGTTGTTGTGGTTATTTCGTTCACACTCTTTGTCACTTATAATTTACATGAGTTATGTTACGGGTCTCATTACCATCCCCCCCTAGACTGTCGGGCCAAAAGGGATTCGTAACACCTGTATCTCTCATACTCACTAACTTGCCTGTTTTACCACAGAATGTACTTTTAACAGCTTTCACAATAAATTGTCCATCTTGCAACTCCCGCTCGAGCGAGGTAGTCTTGCCGTGCCAAGTTTGTTTTTGCACCAGTTTTCATTTCTCAAAGGTCACCAGAGTCTTGGTTTTCCTGTCATCTGCAGTCATCTCGTCGAATATACACACACAACCAGTCAAAAGTATGGACACCTACTCATTCAAGGGTTTTTCTTTATTTGGACTGTTTTCTACATTGTAGAATAATAGTGAAGACATCAATACACATATGGAATCATGTAGTAACCAAAAAAGTGTTAAACAAATCAAAATATATTTTTTATTTTAGATTCTTCAAAGTAGCCACCCTTTGCCTTGACAGCTTTGCACACTTTTGGCATTCTCTCAACCTGCTTCACCTGGAATGCTTTTCCAACAGTCTTAAGAGTTTCCACATATGCTGAGCACTTGTTGGCTACTTTCCCTTCACTCTGCGGTCCAACTCTTCCCAAACCATCTCAATTGGGTTGAGGCCGGGTGATTGTGGAAACCAGGTCATCTGATGCAGCACTCCCTCATTCTCCTTCTTGGTCAACTAGCCCTTACAGAGCCTGGTGGTGTGTTGGGTCATTGTCCTGTTGAAAAACAAATGATAGTCCACTGGTGATGAAGTGTTTACGCTGTTTGTTTTGGGTTTTGTAAACTCAGCAAAAAAAAGACGTCCCTTTTCCAGGACCCTGTCTTTCAAAGATAATAAGTAAAAATCCAAATAACTTTACTGATCGTCATTGTAAAGGGTTTCAACACTGTTTCCCATGCTTGTTCAATGAACCATAAACAATTAATGAACATGCACCTGTGGAACGGTCGTTAAGACACTAACCGCTTACATACAGTGGTCATTTAAGGTCACAGTTAATGAAACTTAGGACACTAAAGAGGCCTTTCTACTGACTCTGGAAAAACACCAAAATAAATATGCCCAGGGTCCCTGCTCATCTCATCTGCATCTACGTGCCTTAGGCATGCTGCAAGGAGGCATGAGGACTGCAGATGTGGTCAGGGCAATAAATTGCAATGTTCGTACTGTGAGACGCCCAAGACAGTGCTACTGGGAGACAGGACGGACAGCTGTTAGAGAAATGTGTAACAACACCTGCACAGGATCTGTACATCTGAACATCACACCTGCGGGACAGGTACAGGATGGCAACAACTGCCTGAGTTACACCAGGAACGCACAATCCCTCCATCAGTGCTTAGTCTGTCCACAATAGGTTGAGAGAGGCTGGACTGAGGGCTTGTAGGCCTGTTGTAAGGCAGGTCCTCACCAGACATCACCGGCAAGCGAAGAGCCCGGATCTCAATCCCATTGAGCACGTCTGGGACCCGTTGGATTGGAGGGTAAGAGCTAGGGCCATTCCCCCCCAGGAATGTCTGGGACCTGTTGGATTGGAGGGTGAGGGATAGGGCCATTCCCCCCAGGAATGTCTGGGACCTGTTGGATTGGAGGGTGAGGTCTAGGGCCATTCCCCCCAGGAATGTCTGGGACCTGTTGGATTGGAGGGTAAGAGCTAGGGCCATTCCCCCCAGGAATGTCTGGGACCTGTTGGATTGGAGGGTAAGAGCTAGGGCCATTCCCCCCAGGAATGTCTGGGACCTGTTGGATTGGAGGGTAAGAGCTAGGGCCATTCCCCCCAGGAATGTCTGGGACCTGTTGGATTGGAGGGTAAGAGCTAGGGCCATTCCCCCCAGGAATGTCTGAGACCCGTTGGATTGGAGGGTAAGAGCTAGGGCCATTCCCCCCAGGAATGTCTGGGACCTGTTGGATTGGAGGGTAAGAGCTAGGGCCATTCCCCCCAGGAATGTCTGGGACCTGTTGGATTGGAGGGTAAGAGCTAGGGCCATTCCCCCCAGGAATGTCTGAGACCCGTTGGATTGGAGGGTAAGAGCTAGGGTCATTCCCCCCAGGAATGTCTGGGAACTTGCAGGTGCCTTGGTGGAAGAGTGGGGTAACATCTCACTGAAAGAACTGGCAAATCTGGTGCAGTCAATGAGGAGGAGATGCACTGCAGTACTTAATGCAGCTGGTGGCCACACCAGATACTGACTTACTTTTGATTTTGACGCCCCCCCCCCCCCCCCCAAACTTGTTCAGTTTGTCTCAGTTGTTGAATCTTGTTATGTTCATACAAATATTTACACATGTTAAGTTTGCTGAAAATAAAACGCAGTTGACAGTGAGAGGACGTTGCCAAAGCCTGCTTGTAGTAAACCAGTTTAACCCTTCACTTGGACTGGGGTTGTGTGTTTGTATGTTTAAACTCTGCCTTACAAAGAATCTGGCTCTGAAAACGCTACAATATATATATTTTGTATTCTATCAGAAAAAGGACATGTTTGACTTTCAGAAAAACATATTGGCCATGCTCAGGCACTTCTTTTTGGGGTGGTGCAATTTCCACCCTGTTAGGTTCATAATCCTAACAGGGTGGAAATTTGTAGCCCAAATTAGCCATCACTCTGAGTAAGCAAAATTGAACTAGCATAATTGTGAAAACTTGATTTTAACTTCTCTATCAAACATTAACATTTTGAAATGTTAATTGTTCTATAATTTAGCCTAACAGGGTGGACATTGGAGTGGGAAAGATTTTAATTAACACCCCGGACATGACATAAACGCCTACATCCACTGAAAAACAAATTCCTTTTCAAGATCCATATGGTTGTGTTAAGGTAAACAATACCTGACCTTATGTTTAAAGACCTTTGGAATCCACATTTTACATTCAACACAGGTCAGTAGCTTTGCCCAAACACACACCACGCATTTAGGAGAGATTCGTGTGTTTTTCAGTTACACAATAAATACATTTGGACACAATTAAGAAAATTGATATTATTTCACCTTTTAAATAAGCGGCTGAGGTACTCAAACGTCACCTTCCTTGTTAAGGGTTGCTTTACATCTATTTGGTCTCTGCTGTTGTTAATCCATCTCCACTTAAACCCGATCCTCCTTTCACCTCTGTCCATCTCTCTCTCTCTCTATTTTTCTGCCAGCGGGATCTAGGGCACGAACATGAGTCATATTTCATTAGAACAACACAAACTCCACACAACACAGACCCGTCGTGCCGCCTCTCAGTGTTGCAGACAGCGACTCCAGCAGAGTGCATTAGCGCTAATGATTACATACGCATTCCCTGGCAGGATGCGAAGAGCGCAAAACAACAATTGAACAGAAAGTCACTTCTGTAGAGATTGTACATTGAGTGCACGGTGAAATTGTGCCTTACGCTGTGCTACCATTCAAAAACGCATAAGGAGGAGTGTGCGCGACATTGTTTCCGTTTGTGCGTGTGGGTCATTGATGTGGGTGTGTAGGGGCAGCCTGGTCAGCAGGCTAGTCAGTGGTTGATATAACAGCGCTCCTCGCCTATGTTTGAACTTCATGCCTGAACATATTACCGATGTGTATGCCATGTTTTCTAGCGCGGAGCTCTGTCATGCGAATCCCCTGGTACGCCCACGCACAGCCCACGCACAGCGCACGCACGCTCGTTCACTCCCAAGACGACACCGAATCCGTGACTCTCTCCAGTTGAGCTGGTGACGCTGTTCGCTCTCTGGCGGTAGAACGGGGATGTTTGGCATTTGTACCGATTTGTGCTTGCACGGTGCGTCTTCTGTGAGATGAACGGATGGAGAGGACCAGTGACCAAACATGCCTACAGTCCTCCGCGGCACGGGACAACTTTCCATCGTGTGTTCCCTGATTCGTTGCGCATCTCAGGTGAGAAGAGATACATTCGTTTTTTTTTGTTTAACTTGAAGCGTAACTTACTATTTTGTAGTCTAATATAATTTATTGGAACTTTTATTTTAAAAAAATGGACGGCTATTACATTTAATTTCTCATTTGCAAATTATTATTTAAAAAAACATATATTTAACCTTTATTTAACTAGACAACCTTTAATTTGAAAACAAAATTAACGATGAAATATGCTTAATGCACAAAGCTAGTGTAGGATGTATTGCAAATACAAAGCAACAATTAAAATGGTTTGAAATGATATATTGATTTATACAGTAGACTGCATTGTCACGATGAGATGTAAAATCTGTTTAGGACTCTTGTGGTTAGTGACGGTTAAACCAATTTCCGTCGTTGACAGGCCAAGCGCAACCTTTTGTTTTCGGTTTAGATCCAAGCATGCTCTGTTCTAAATATAGAAAAAAACGGTAGATATTTATAAAGACTTTCAAATCAAGCTGCACTGCAAGTTGATCCTGGTGAATCTGTCACCTCGGCCTATTGGCGCTGTAGGTCACAGGTGGTGGGAGAATAGTTGGCTTGCATGCTGTTTGTTTGCAGGTGTTGTGATGGGTTGTGGTTGGTTTGGGCACTGGAGACCACGGTGTGTGTCTGGAGAGTTGCACCACCATTACTGTAGGCTGCTGATGCTACTGTTAATAGATGTGAGAAATGCATTATGCACAAGGACACTTATAGTCTACTATGGCTACACTTTCAGCATTGTGTTCGATGACAGGGCTGCACATACACACACATCACACCTTCATGCCAGTGCTGCGCTGATTACGCAGTCAGACAGTGAAGTTACTCATAGAGAGAGAGAGAGAGAGAGAGAGTACATAGAACACAGTGCCCACAGAGTTAGAGAGGCAGTAAAAGGGGGTTAGAGAGAAAGACAGAGGGAGGCAGTAAAAGGGGTTAGAGAGAAGGACAGAGGGAGGCAGTAAAGGGGGTTAGAGAGAAGGACAGAGGGAGGCAGTAAAAGGGGGTTAGAGAGAAGGACAGAGGGAGGCAGTAAAAGGGGTTAGAGAGAAGGACAGAGGGAGGCAGTACAGGGGGTTAGAGAGAAGGACAGAGGGAGGCAGTACAGGGGGTTAGAGAGAAGGACAGAGTGAGGCAGTAAAGGGGTTAGAGAGAAGGACAGAGTGAGGCAGTAAAAGGGGTTAGAGAGAAGGGCAGAGGAAGGCAGTAAAAGGGGGTTAGAGAGAAGGGCAGAGGGAGGCAGTAAAGGGGGTTAGAGAGAAGGACAGAGGGAGGCTGTAAAGGGGGTTAGAGAGAAGGACAGAGGGAGGCAGTAAAGGGGGTTAGAGAGAAGGGCAGAGGGAGGCAGTAAAGGGGGCGATCTACCAAATGTCTGTCTCTCTCTCTCTTTGTATTTCTCTCTTCTCTATTTCTTTCCCTCTGTCTCTCTCGGTCAATTCAATTTAAGGGCTTTATTGGCATGGGAAGTATATGTTTACATTGCCAAAGCAAGTGAAGTAGATAATATACAAAGTTAAATAAATAATACAAATTAAACAACAGTAAACATTACACTCACAAAAGTTCCAAAGGAATAAAGACATTTCAAATGTCATATTATGTGTATATACAGTGTCGTAACGATGTGCAAAAGGGAAAATACTTTAACAATAAATATGGGTTGTATTTACAATGGTGTTTGTTCCTGCCCTTTCCTTGTGGCAACAGGTCACACATCGTGCTGCTGTGATGCACACTGTGGTATTTCACCCAGTAGATATGGGAGTTTATCAAAATCGGGCTTGTTTTTGAATTCTTTGTGGATCTGTGTAATCTGAGGGACATATGTGTCTCAAATATTGTCATATATTTGGCAGGAGGTTAGGAAGTGCAGCTCAGTTTCTATCTCATTCTGTGGGCAGTGTGCACGTAGGTCTGCCTACGGTGGCCTTTCTCAATAGCAAGGCTATGCTCACTGAGTCTCTCTCTCTCTCTCTTTATCTCATTCTTTCTTTTTCTCTCTGTCTCTATATGCAGCATCTGGAACAGGAAATGGTGGTGGCAGACATGCATTGCTCTGTCTCACAGGTGTGTGTGTGTGTGTGTGTGTGTGTGTGTGTGTGTGTGTGTGTGTGTGTGTGTGTGTGTGTGTGTGTGTGTGTGTGTGTGTGTGTGTGTGTGTGTGTGTGTGTGTGTGTGTGTGTGTGTGTGTGTGTGTGTGTGTGTGTGTGTGTGTGTCTGTCTGTGTGTGTCTGTGTCTGCAGATTAGCTTTACTTGGGCCAAACACAACAAACAGATGCGCAAGAGTCATTTTGATGTAGGGTCACATGCTCTGGTTTGGTTTCACAATCTATATCTATCAAGGCATTCTCATTGGTTACTGAAAGACCACCACTGTATAGACCAATGATGTATATAAACCCTAGATTGCTAATGCTGTGTATTGGCCACCAGTGAGAGGCTCTGAAGCCACCGGTCGGCCATATCGGCATTCCCCAGAAGGAGCAGTTCTCCATAGGAATTAATGGAATTCTACAGTATGTCAATTCAATGTTTCAAGGACAAAATTCACTTAACATTAGAACTTACAAAAATCTATATTTTAATTTTTATGTTTAGCTCACATAATATAACTTAAAAGTATGCATTAGGTGTCTGTAATACATTATATATACACACAAGTATATGGACACCCCTTCAAATTAGTGGATTCGGCTATTTCAGCCACACCCGTTGCTGACAGGTGTATAAAACCAAGCACACAGCCATGCACTCTCCATAGACAAACACTGGCAGTAGCGTGGCCTTACTGAAGAGCTCAGTGATCTTCAAAGTGGCACCATCATAGGATGCCACCTTTCCAACTAGTCAGTTCATACAATTTGTGGCCTAATTATCTGGAAGATAGATAATGAGTACATAGAAAACAGTGCCCACAGAGAGGCAGTAAAAAGGACTAGAGAGTGAGCACATAGCCTGTCTTCTCTTGAGAGCCATGTCTGACTGCGGCGGCCTTTCTCAATAGCACGGCTATGCTCACTGAGTGTCTCTCTTTCTCTCTCTCCAAACATATGCCCTGATGTTATTGTGATGTGAAGCAACAATGGCTCAGCCGCGAAGTGTTAGACCACACAGAACGGGACCACTGAAGTGCATAGCACTGTCCTCGGTTGCAACACTCACTACCGAGTTCCAAACTGCCTCTGGAAGCAATGTGAAGGGAAATCTTAATGCTTTCAACTTTGTGGCAACAGTTTGGGGAAGGACCTTTCCTGTTTCAGCATGACAATGCTCCCGTGTACAAAGAGAAGTTCATACAAAAATGGTTTTTCGAGATCGGTGTGGAAGAACTTGACTGACCTGAACAGAGCCCTGATCTCAACCCCATCGAACACCTTTGGGATAAATTGGAACTCTGGAACACCGACTGCGAACACTGACACACTGCCAGGCCTAATCGCCCAATCAGTGCCCGATCTCACTAACGCTCTTGTGGCTGAATGGACTCAAATCCCCGCAGCAACATTTAGTGGAAAGCCTTCCCAGACTCCATATTAATGCCCATGATTTTGGAATGAGAAGTTCGACAAGCAGGTGTCCACATACTTTTGGTAAAGTAGTGGAGAATATTTGTGACAAAAACAAATGTAGACATTAATACATGCATTTCTATAGCTTCCAGAATATTTTTACGATGGTTTGGGAGAGCCAAGATGGAGGCTTCAACACAGCACCCCCTATCAGTCTTCTAGTGTATATATTAATCATTGGTATAGACCTCCACAACACCTTCATATTTTTAGCCCTGTAGATGTTATACTGTACCTTAGTGGATGCTTCTATATCTATAGGACTTTTCTCAAAAAATGTCTGTCCTCACACAGGTCACAGGAAGTGAGCGTAACGGCTGTTCCAAAGATATTCTAGGGGTAAGAGATGGTTTACTTTATACTCTCACCCTACAGGACCACCATAACTACTGCACTGATCTACGCCGCTCTGCACTAGTTGAATCAGATGGGTTAGTGCTGGGCTGGAACAAATGTGTGTGGTATTATACGTTACACTCTCTCCTGTCCTCTTATTGGTGGTTGCCCTGAGGCTTTTAGTAACAGGCATTTGGGGGAATCTGTGTTGTTTTTGTTTGCTGAACTGAACATGTCTGACTGTAGCCTGTCTGACTGTTGCCTGTCTGATTGTAACAGAGAAATGCCTGACTGTAGCCTGTCTGATTGTAGCCTGCTTTCTGAAAGTAAGTCTCACTGTGCGGTTCCCATTCTACCTGTTCCTAGCCAGAAGACAAACACAGGAAAGAGAGAAAAAGAGAAGGGAGAGAGAGAAAGAGGGAGTGGTAGGAGATCAGAGAGAAAGAGGAAGGAAGGAGAGAGAAAGAGCGAAGGAGGAGCAGACAGAGTGGGAGAGAGGAAGCAGAGAGAGAGGAGAGAGAGAGCAACACAGTGACTAGGGTCTGGTTTTAATGATAAACTCTGTTGTCATAGAGGCACTATGTCACTGCCTACGTCACTACTTTTATCAGCTTGAATAAAATACTAAATAGTAGCTAGCAGGATGGAGATCACAAAGGTTATTTTTGATGACTGCATTTCGTAAATGGTTGGTTTGCATCAACTACCTTAACTAAAATCACTACAAAGGTTTTGAATCGCGACGTTCTGGCATGTCTGCCTTGTGATTTGTTGGGAGAGTCCCCGGACGTAGGCAGTGACATAGTTCCTCTATGCGAAAATAGTTCATTATTGAAACCAGACCCTAGTCACTGTGTTGCCATCTATCTGCTCCCTCTCCTGGGAAGGCTTGTTGTTTTGAGAGGAGGGATGAGGAACGAGGGATGAATCGGTGTCCTTGGTGACTGAGAGGGAGGAGAGGCGAGATAATGAAGTGAAAGGAGGAGTAGAGAGAAGGAACACTTGCCCTCCGGGGTTGTGGGGAAAGTGTTTATGAAGAAGAGAGGGGAATGAAATGCTTTACTTTTATTTAGTTTAGCTTTACCATATTGTGTGTGTGTGTGTGTGTGTGTGTGTGTGTGTGTGTGTGTGTGTGTGTGTGTGTGTGTGTGTGTGTGTGTGTGTGTGTGTGTTAGACTGAATGAATGAAAGGAGACATGCTTCTTAGAGCGGAATGAAGCTCCATCTCTCTGCTGTTCTGACACATCTATATCTATGTCCATCTCTCTGCTGTTCTGACACATCTATATCTATGTCCATCTCTCTGCTGTTCTGACACATCTATATCTATGTCCATCTCTCTGCTGTTCTGACACATCTATATCTATGTCCATCTCTCTGCTGTTCTGACACATCTATATCTATGTCCATCTCTCTGCTGTTCTGACACATCTTTATCTACATGTTCATCTCTCTGCTGTTCTGACACATCTCTATCTAAATGTTCATCTCTCTGCTGTTCTGACACATCTATATCTATGTCCATCTCTCTGCTGTTCTGACACATCTCTATCTACATGTTCATCTCTCTGCTGTTCTGACACATCTCTATCTACATGTTCATCTCTCTGCTGTTCTGACACATCTATATCTATGTCCATCTCTCTGCTGTTCTGACACATCTCTATCTAAATGTTCATCTCTCTGCTGTTCTGACACATCTATATCTATGTCCATCTCTCTGCTGTTCTGACACATCTCTATCTACATGTCCATCTCTCTGCTGTTCTGACACATCTGTATCTACATGTTCATCTCTCTACTGTTCTGACACATCTATATCTATGTCCATCTCTCTGCTGTTCTGACACATCTCTATCTACATGTCCATATCTCTGCTGTTCTGACACATCTGTATCTACATGTTCATCTCTCTACTGTTCTGACACATCTCTATCTACATGTTCATCTCTCTGCTGTTCTGACACATCTATATCTACATGTTCATATCTCTGCTGTTCTGACACATCTCTATCTGCATGTTCATCTCTCTGCTGTTCTGACACATCTCTATCTGCATGCCCATCTCTCTGCTGTTCTGACACATCTCTATCTACATGTTCATCTCTCTGCTGTTCTGACACATCTATATTTACATGTCCATCACTCTGCTGTTCTGACACATCTCTATCTACATGTTCATCTTTCTGCTGTTCTGACACATCTATATCTATGTTCATCTCTCTGCTGTTCTGACACATCTCTATCTACATGTTAATCTCTCTGCTGTTCTGACACATCTATATCTATGTTCATCTCTCTGCTGTTCTGACACATCTCTATCTACATGTTCATCTCTCTGCTGTTCTGACACATCTCTATCTACATGTCCTTCTCTCTGCTGTTCTGACACATCTATATCTACATGTCCTTCTCTCTGCTGTTCTGACACATCTATATCTACATGTCCATCTCTTTGCTGTTCTGACACATCTATATCTACATGTTCGTATCTCTGCTGTTCTGACACATCTATATCTACATGTCCATCTCTCTGCTGTTCTGACACATCTATATCTACATGTCCATCTCTCTGCTGTTCTGACACATCTCTATCTAAATGATCATCTCTCTGCTGTTCTGACACATCTCTATCTACATGTTCATCTCTCTGCTGTTCTGACACATCTATATCTACATGTCCATCTCTCTGCTGTTCTCACACATCTATATCTACATGTTCATCTCTCTGCTGTTCTGACACATCTCTATCTACATGTCCATCTCTCTGCTGTTCTGACACATCTCTATCTACATGTCCATCTCTCTGCTGTTCTGACACATCTATATCTACATGTTCATCTCTCTGCTGTTCTGACACATCTATATCTATGTCCATCTCTCTGCTGTTCTGACACATCTCTATCTACATGTTCATCTATCTGCTGTTCTGACACATCTCTATCTACATGTTCATCTATCTGCTGTTCTGACACATCTCTATCTACATGTTCATCTTTCTGCTGTTCTGACACATCTATATCTATGTCCATCTCTCTGCTGTTCTGACACAACTATATCTACATGTTCATCTATCTGCTGTTCTGACACATCTCTATCTACATGTTCATCTTTCTGCTGTTCTGACACATCTATATCTATGTCCATCTCTCTGCTGTTCTGACACAACTATATCTATGTTCATCTCTCTGCTGTTCTGACACATCTCTATCTACATGTCTATCTCTCTGCTGTTCTGACACATCTCTATCTACATGTCCATCTCATGTTCATCTCTCTGCTGTTCTGACACATCTCTATCTACATGTTCATCTCTCTGCTGTTCTGACACATCTATATCTACATGTCCATCTCTCTGCTGTTCTGACACATCTATATCTACATGTTCATATCTCTGCTGTTCTGACACATCTATATCTACATGTCCATCTCTCTGCTGTTCTGACACATCTATATCTACATGTCCATCTCTCTGCTGTTCTGACACATCTCTATCTAAATAATCATCTCTCTGCTGTTCTGACACATCTCTATCTACATGTTCATCTCTCTGCTGTTCTGACACATCTATTTCTACATGTCCATCTCTCTGCTGTTCTGACACATCTCTATCTACATGTTCATCTCTCTGCTGTTCTGACACATCTCTATCTACATGTCCATCACTCTGCTGTTCTGACACATCTATATCTACATGTTCATATCTCTGCTGTTCAGACACATCTCTATCTACATGTCCATCTCTCTGCTGTTCTGACACATCTCTATCTACATGTTCATCTATCTGCTGTTCTGACACATCTCTATCTACATGTTCATCTCTCTGCTGTTCTGACACATCTATATCTACATGTCCATCTCTCTGCTGTTCTGACACATCTATATCAATGTCCATCTCTCTGCTGTTCTGACACATCTATATCTATGTCCATCTCTCTGCTGTTCTGACACATCTCTATCTACATGTTCATCTATCTGCTGTTCTGACACATCTCTATCTACATGTTCATCTATCTGCTGTTCTGACACATCTCTATCTACATGTTCATCTTTCTGCTGTTCTGACACATCTATATCTATGTCCATCTCTCTGCTGTTCTGACACAACTATATCTACATGTTCATCTATCTGCTGTTCTGACACATCTCTATCTACATGTTCATCTTTCTGCTGTTCTGACACATCTATATCTATGTCCATCTCTCTGCTGTTCTGACACAACTATATCTATGTTCATCTCTCTGCTGTTCTGACACATCTCTATCTACATGTCTATCTCTCTGCTGTTCTGACACATCTCTATCTACATGTCCATCTCATGTTCATCTCTCTGCTGTTCTGACACATCTCTATCTACATGTTCATCTCTCTGCTGTTCTGACACATCTGTATCTACATGTTCATCTCTCTACTGTTCTGACACATCTCTATCTACATGTTCATCTCTCTGCTGTTCTGACACATCTATATCTACATGTTCATATCTCTGCTGTTCTGACACATCTCTATCTGCATGTTCATCTCTCTGCTGTTCTGACACATCTCTATCTGCATGTCCATCTCTCTGCTGTTCTGACACATCTCTATCTACATGTTCATCTCTCTGCTGTTCTGACACATCTATATCTACATGTCCATCACTCTGCTGTTCTGACACATCTCTATCTACATGTTCATCTTTCTGCTGTTCTGACACATCTATATCTATGTCCATCTCTCTGCTGTTCTGACACAACTATATCTATGTTCATCTCTCTGCTGTTCTGACACATCTCTATCTACATGTCTATCTCTCTGCTGTTCTGACACATCTCTATCTACATGTCCATCTCATGTTCATCTCTCTGCTGTTCTGACACATCTCTATCTACATGTTCATCTCTCTGCTGTTCTGACACATCTATATCTACATGTCCATCTCTCTGCTGTTCTGACACATCTATATCTACATGTTCATATCTCTGCTGTTCTGACACATCTATATCTACATGTCCATCTCTCTGCTGTTCTGACACATCTATATCTACATGTCCATCTCTCTGCTGTTCTGACACATCTCTATCTAAATGATCATCTCTCTGCTGTTCTGACACATCTCTATCTACATGTTCATCTCTCTGCTGTTCTGACACATCTATATCTACATGTTCATATCTCTGCTGTTCTGACACATCTCTATCTACATGTTCATCTCTCTGCTGTTCTGACACATCTATATCTACATGTCCATCTCTCTGCTGTTCTCACACATCTATATCTACATGTCCATCTCTCTGCTGTTCTGACACATCTATATATACATGTTCATCTCTCTGCTGTTCTGACACATCTCTATCTACATGTCCATCACTCTGCTGTTCTGACACATCTATATCTATGTTCATCTCTCTGCTGTTCTGACACATCTCTATCTACATGTCCATCTCTCTGCTGTTCTGACACATCTCTATCTACATGTTCATCTATCTGCTGTTCTGACACATCTCTATCTACATGTTCATATCTCTGCTGTTCTGACACATCTATATCTACATGTCCATCTCTCTGCTGTTCTGACACATCTATATCTACATGTTCATATCTCTGCTGTTCTGACACATCTCTATCTACATGTCCATCTCTCTGATGTTCTGACACATCTCTATCTACATGTCCATCTCATGTCCATCCCTCTGCTGTTCTGACACATCTCTATCTACATGTTCATCTCTCTGCTGTTCTGACACATCTATATCTACATGTCCATCACTCTGCTGTTCTGACACATCTCTATCTACATGTTCATCTTTCTGCTGTTCTGACACATCTATATCTATGTTCATCTCTCTGCTGTTCTGACACATCTCTATCTACATGTTCATCTCTCTGCTGTTCTGACACATCTATATCTATGTTCATCTTTCTGCTGTTCTGACACATCTATATCTATGTCCATCTCTCTGCTGTTCTGACACAACTATATATATGTTCATCTCTCTGCTGTTCTGACACATCTCTATCTACATGTTCATCTCTCTGCTGTTCTGACATCTCTATCTACATGTCCATCTCTCTGCTGTTCTGACACATCTATTTCTACATGTTCATCTCTCTGCTGTTCTCACACATCTCTATCTACATGTTCATCTCTCTGCTGTTCTGACACATCTCTATCTACATGTCCATCTCTCTGCTGTTCTGACACATCTATATCTACATGTTCATCTCTCTGCTGTTCTGACATCTCTATCTACATGTCCATCTCTCTGCTATCTAAATGTCCATCTCTCTGCTGTTCTGACATCTCTATCTACATGCCCATCTCTCTGCTGTTCTGACACATCTATATCTACATGTCCATCTCTCTGCTGTTCTGACATCTCTATCTACATGTCCATCTCTCTGCTATCTAAATGTCCATCTCTCTCTCTCTCTCTCTCTTTATTTGAATCCACCAATCAAATTACATTTAAAAAGTATCTAAGCCTGTTTAAGATCCCGGTATGCATGGACACTCAAATGTACAGAAAGCACCTCCTCCTTCTCCAAACAGCTAGGCTGCCCACGACAACTGAAACACGCACACATACACACATACACACACACACACCAGATCAGAACAGATAAGGCCTGACCTTTTCCAGAGCCTGTTTCCTGTTCAATGGTGACGCCAACGGCAGCCTGGACTTGGCACACAGACAAACAAACTTATTTTTGACTAAATAACTTCTCCTAACATGTTTTGTTTTTGTCAGTCAATCTAATCAGTTGTATGTGATGAGGACTGGAGCAAAGACAGTGTAGTGCCAGATCTCCCTCTCTGTAGCTGGCCGGCTGGCTTCCTCTTCAGCGCTGGGCTCCTGTATTCAGATAGACAGACAGTGTAGTGCCAGATCTCTCTCTCTGTAGCTGACCATCTGGCTTCCTCTTCAGAGCTGGGCTCCTGTATTCAGATAGACAGACAGTGTAGTGCCAGATCTCTCTCTCTGTAGCTGACCATCTGGCTTCCTCTTCAGAGCTGGGCTCCTGTATTCAGATAGACAGACAGTGTAGTGCCAGATCTCTCTCTCTGTAGCTGGCCAGCTGGCTTCCTCGTCAGAGCTGGGATCCTGTAATCAGATAGAACAGACAGTGTACAGTGTACTATCCTGTCTTATAATCACCCCGATGATTATCACCCCAACGATTATCACCCCGACGATTATCACCCCGACGATTATCACCCCGACGATTATCACCCCGACGATTATCACCCCGACGATTATCACCCCGATGATTATCACCCCGACGATTATCACCCCAACGATTATCACCCCGATCATCACAAACCCTTTCCTTCCTCTGGCAGACCAATGCTTCAGGGACATTGTCACAAACACACGCACGCACACACGTGCACATACACACATGCACAGGCATACACATGCTCACACACACACACACACACACACACACAAATATGCACAAAACACACAGAACTGGATGTACAATACACACAAAGTGTCAGGAAGTGACAGGTTGTCTCTCAAAACACATCAATAGATCACCACAATAGAGTAAGAACCTGTTTCACACTGTTTATCGGCTGTATCATTACACCTTTGAATTCACACACACACATTGTCCATGGTCTGTCTGTCTGTCTGTCTGTCTGTCTGTCTGTCTGTCTGTCTGTCTGTCTGTCTGTCTGTCTGTCTGTCTGTCTGTCTGTCTGTCTGTCTGTCTGTCTGTCTGTCTGTCTGTCTGTCTGTCTGTCTGTCTGTCTGTCTCTGTGTGTCTGTGTGTCTGTGTGTCTGTCTGTCTGTCTGTCTGTGTGTCTGTGTGTCTGTGTGTCTGTGTGTGTGTGTTTATCACAATCTACATATTTTGCAGACACCCTATAAGCCCTCTCCTCAGCCCTCTCATCACCCCTCAGCCCTCTCCTCACCCCTCTCATCACCCCTCAGCCCTCTCCTCACCCCTCTCATCACCCCTCAGCCCTCTCCTCACCCCTCTCATCAACCCTCAGCCCTCTCATCACCCCTCAGCCCTCTCCTCAGCCCTCTCCTCACCCCTCTCATCAACCCTCAGCCCTCTCATCACCCCTCAGCCTTCTCCTCACCCCTCTCATCAACCCTCAGCCCTCTCATCACCCCTCAGCCCTCTCCTCAGCCCTCTCATCAACCCTCAGCCCTCTCATCACCCCTCTCATCAACCCTCAGCCCTCTCATCACCCCTCAGCCCTCTCCTCAGCCCTCTCATCACCCCTCAGCCCTCTCATCACCCCTCTCATCACCCCTCAGCCCTCTCATCACCCCTCTCATCAACCCTCAGCCCTCTCATCACTCCTCACCCCTCTCATCACCCCTCAGCCCTCTCATCACCCCTCTCATTACCCCTCAGCCCTCTCATCACCCCTCAGCCCTCTCATCACCCCTCAGCCCTCTCCTCACCCCTCTCATCAACCCTCAGCCCTCTCATCACCCCTCAGCCCTCTCCTCACCCCTCTCATCAACCCTCAGCCATCTCATCACCCCTCAGCCCTCTCCTCACCCCTCTCATCAACCCTCAGCCCTCTCATCACCCCTCAGCCCTCTCCTCACCCCTCTCATCACCCCTCAGCCCTCTCATCACCCCTCAGCCCTCTCCTCACCCCTCTCATCAGCCCTCTCCTCACCCCTCTCATCAACCCTCAGCCCTCTCATCACCCCTCAGCCCTCTCCTCACCCCTCTCATCAACCCTCAGCCCTCTCATCACCCCGCAGCCCTCTCCTCACCCCTCTCATCACCCCTCAGCCCTCTCCTCACCCCTCTCATCAACCCTCAGCCCTCTTCTCACCCCTCTCATCACCCCTCAGCCCTCTCATCACCCCTCAGCCCTCTCCTCAGCCCTCTCATCACCCCTCAGCACTCTCATCACCCTCATGTCTTTCAGGTCAAGGGTTAGAGTTAGGACATAACCAATCACATGTTGGTCTAAAGCTAGGTTAAGTTCAATGGCTAACGCCCATAGTGATGTGGTCCAGGCATTAAGCAGGGAAGTGGAGAGTAATCTGTAACCTGAGTAATCAAGCATTTCACTACACCCGCAATGACATCTGCTAAACATGTGTATGTGACCAATACAATTTGATTGGATTTGAATGAGTCATAATAAATACCACAACACTCCCTCTAGTGGCATGTTTTAGAATGAGTCATGAGAAATACCACAACACCCCCTCTAGTGGCAGATACCTTCTCTTGGTCAAGATATCCTCATAGGGCACTGCAGCCTGTACTATGAGTCAACCCCCAGAAGACTCTCATTCTAATACTGCAGAGTGTGTGTGTGTGCAGATGCTTCTCTGTAAGCGTGGTAAAGTCTATCCATCTCTGTGACCTCTGACCTCTAAACTTCCTCCCCCCAGGACATGACCCATTCCTGGCCATCCCAGCAACCCTCAGGAGGGAGTCAGGCCCAGCGCTTCCCCTATAACCCTAAGGTAGGGCTGTCTGTGTCTGTGTGTCTGTCTGTGTCTGTCTGTGTGTGTGTGTGTCTTTAATTTCTCTCTTGCTCTCTCTCTCGCTCTCTTTAGGAAGCAAAGCAGCACACAACTCAGCAAAGTATGTATTCACACTCCAGTGTGTGTTTTTGTCCTGTGTGTATATGTCTGTAACCTTTCCCTGTCATGTTATACCGGATATGTATAGCGTGACAATGTGTGTGTGTCTTCACTCCTGTGTCTCCCTCGTCTCCCTCGTCTCTCTCTCTCTCTCTCTCTCTCTCACCTCTCTCTCATCTGTGTCTCTCTCTCTCACGTCTCTCTCATCTGTGTCTCTCTCTCTCATCTGTGTCTCTCTCTCTCACGTCTCTCTCATCTGTGTCTCTCTCTCTCACCTCTCTCTCATCTGTGTCTCTCTCTCTCTCTCTCTCTCACCTCTCTCTCTCTCACCTCTCTCTCTCTCTCTCTCTCTCTCTCTCTCTCACCTCTCTCTCATCTGTGTCTCTCTCTCACCTCTCTCTCATCTGTGTCTCTCTCTCACCTCTCTATCATCTGTGTCTCTCTCTCACCTCTCTCTCATCTGTGTCTCTCTCTCACCTCTCTCTCATCTGTGTCTCTCTCTCACCTCTCTCTCATCTGTGTCTCTCTCTCACCTCTCTCTCATCTGTGTCTCTCTCTCACCTCTCTCTCTCACAGCTTGGGAGAATGTGCAGCAGCTGAGGATGACCCAGCCTCACGTGGCGCCTCACAAATCGTAAGTGGGACACGAGAAACATGATCTACCTAAGGTCACCGAACACTGGGGCCATGAGCCGGGCTGTGATCCTCGCTTACACACAAACACGCACGCACACACTTACAAACCGACACACACACACACAGAGGAAGTAGTACTAATCGGACAGTTTTAGTTGTGCAGCCAACATGGCATAAAAACACCAGGACACCAGTCCAAAGGTGACCTGACATTTGTGTGAACTTCTTCAGATGCAGAACAGTCTCCTGACTTATTAACTCTTTATATCCTCTGTCAGAGATGACATATCATACCTCATTACCCCCTCACAACTAGACTGGATACAGCCTCTGTCAGTCATACCTCATTACCCCCTCACAACTAGACTGGATACAGCCTCTGTCAGTCATACCTCATTACCCCCTCACAACTAGACTGGTACAGAACTGGATACAGCCTCTGTCAGTCATACCTCATTACCCCCTCACAACTAGACTGGATACGGCCTCTGTCAGTCATACCTCATTACCCCCTCACAACTAGACTGGATACGGCCTCTGTCAGTCATACCTCATTACCCCCTCACAACTAGACTGGATACAGCCTCTGTCAGTCATACCTCATTACCCCCTCACAACTAGACTGGATACAGCCTCTGTCAGTCATACCTCATTACCCCCTCACAACTAGACTGGATACAGCCTCTGTCAGTCATACCTCATTACCCCCTCACAACTAGACTGGATACAGCCTCTGTCAGTCATACCTCATTACCCCCTCACAACTAGACTGGATACAGCCTCTGTCAGTCATACCTCATTACCCCCTCACAACTAGACTGGATACGGCCTCTGTCAGTCATACCTCATTACCCCCTCACAACTAGACTGGATACAGCCTCTGTCAGTCATACCTCATTACCCCCTCACAACTAGACTGGATACAGCCTCTGTCAGTCATACCTCATTACCCCCTCACAACTAGACTGGATACAGCCTCTGTCAGTCATACCTCATTACCCCCTCACAACTAGACTGGATACGGCCTCTGTCAGTCATACCTCATTACCCCCTCACAACTAGACTGGATACAGCCTCTGTCAGTCATACCTCATTACCCCCTCACAACTAGACTGGATACAGCCTCTGTCAGTCATACCTCATTACCCCCTCACAACTAGACTGGATACAGCCTCTGTCAGTCATACCTCATTACCCCCTCACAACTAGACTGGATACAGCCTCTGTTTACTTCATCCTTTCATTTACTTTAGTCTTTCTCTTTACGTATGGTTTTACATTTTTTCCCAGCATGCTCGCTGATGACTTGAAGCTCAGCAGTGACGAGGAGGATGCTGACAAGGTAGGGACGCCCAAGAACATTCTACAAACCTTTCAGAACATTTTAGCAATATTTCAGACACTCTCTCCGCCCTCCCTCTTTTCTCCCTATCTCCTCCCTCCTTGCACCATTCCTCTCTGCTCCCTCCAACACTCCTCTAGCCCCCCCCCCCCCACACACCTCTACCGTTGGCTTCTACACAGTAAAAGAAAGAAGCCTAACTTGTTTTTTAGTAACTAGTAACAAATAACTTTGTAACTGAGTAACGTGGCTACGTCCCTTATTTAAAGTTGTATTATCTGGAAGGGGTGGGAGGAAGAGAGAATATTAAGAGAGCGGTCGAAGATTGAGAGGGACTCCTGCAGTTTGGTGAGGGGCCAGGCCTGGGAGGGCTGGGAGAGAGAGAATAGCATGCGAAATGGCTTTTTGAGATAACATTACTACACATAGATCATAAACATAATGTTAGCTGACAGTGAGCTGTACCTAGAAAACAACTTTCTGATGAATTTAGAAACGTATAATACCTGTAGCTAGACTCTTACCTGTATACATGGATGAACGCTTCAAACCCTTTGATGAAATAAGACGTCCTGTGTCGTTTCCGTTTTGTTTGTACAGCTTGCTTGGCCCGTTGTGTCAAGTCCCTCTGGTTCACACTGACCGTGTGCATTGCCATGAGAATCATCTTAAGCTTTAGCCCCCACCCAAACCCAAACCCATTTTACTCGCCCTAGCAGAGCTGGTTAGGCTGTTTTCATGTTATTTTTTTGTTTTTTTGCCAACGTTTCCTGACACCGGCCATCTTCAACCGGTGTTGAGCGTTTGTCACGACTTCCGCCGAAGTCGGTTCCTCTCCTTGTTTGGGTGGCGTTCGGCGGTCGACGTCACCGGTCTTCTAGCCATCGCCGATCCACCTTTCATTTTCCATTTGTTTTGTTTTGTTTTCCCACACACCTGGTTTACATTCCCTCATTACTTGTTGTGTATATAACCCTCTGTTCCCCCCATGTCTGTGTGGGGTATTGTTTATTATCAGGTGGGTCCGCATCTGGCTGGTGTACGCCAGGTTTTGTTGTGTATATAACCCTCTGTTCCCCCCATGTCTGTGTGGGGTATTGTTTATTATCAGGTGGGTCCACATCTGGCTGGTGTACGCCAGGTTTTGTTGTGTATATAACCCTCTGTTCCCCCCATGTCTGTGTGGGGTATTGTTTATTATCAGGTGGGTCCGCCTCCGGCCGGTGTACGCCAGGTTTTGTTGTGTATATAACCCTCTGTTCCCCCCATGTCTGTGTGGGGTATTGTTTATTATCAGGTGGGTCCGCCTCCGGCCGGTGTACGCCGGGTTTTGTTGTGTACCCGTGCTTTGTGGCAGCCGGTACTTTGTACTTGGTTGTGTGTACTTTGTACTTGGTTGTGTGTACTTTGTACTTGGTTGTGTGTACTTTGTACTTGGTTGTGTGTACTTTGTGCTTGGTTGTGTGTTCTTTGTACTTGGTTGTGTGTACTTTGTACTTGGTTGTGTGTACTTTGTACTTGGTTGTGTGTACTTTGTACTTGGTTGTGTGTACTTTGTACTTGGTTGTGTGTACTTTGTACTTGGTTGTGTGTACTTTGTGCTTGGTTGTGTGTACTTTGTACTTGGTTGTGTGTACTTTGTACTTGGTTGTGTGTACTTTGTACTTGGTTGTGTGTACTTTGTACTTGGTTGTGTGTACTTTGTACTTGGTTGTGTGTACTTTGTGCTTGGTTGTGTGTACTTTGTACTTGGTTGTGTGTACTTTGTACTTGGTTGTGTGTACTTTGTGCTTGGTTGTGTGTACTTTGTACTTGGTTGTGTGTACTTTGTACGGCCTCACTTGTTCTTTGGGCATTTATTTTTTGTGACGCGGTTGCGTCCTGTTTTAATAATTGCCTCAGTAAAGTGCTTAGTCCACTCATCTCTGCTCTCCTGCGCCTGACTTCCATGCACCAGCTACACCCACCGGATGACAGCATTCGTAAATTCATCAGTTATTCTGCGTTCTGGTACACTCAGACCAGAGTGCTCTGAAACAGGTGTTGCAGTGATGTTCTATTGAAATGGATACTTTCATAGTGGAGCCTTTTGTTAAGTTTTACTATGCAGTACAGTAGACAGGATTACCTTCACATCACATTATCTCAGCCAATCATGGCTAGTGGGAAGGTTGCTGACTTTCTCTGTGGCTTAATTATCTAGTCTTGTAATTTAATTGTATTTGTATTTACAAATGTCGTACAGGTTTGTAATTAAGGCACATGAATGTTTACAAGATCGAGACGGCATTTCTGCTAAAAAAGCACATTTTGAATTTAAAAAAAGTTTATGTTCAAACGTCTCTCCTGTGAAGTAGTGACATGCACCTAGTTTCCTGAAACGGGTCACAGGGTTGTTTTCACAGGGCAGCACAGGGTTAACACTACTTGCTCATGGTTACACGCTAATGAATGATGCCAGTCTCTCTTGTCTCCTTTTCTGTCATCTCTCTACTAGGACCCTGAGCAGTCAGCCTCCTGGACTGGTAACAATAGGTACTAGATGTGTCTACAGCATTGTGTGTGTTTGTCCTGATTGTCTAGTCACTTTTACCCCTACCCACAGTACATGTACATACTACCGCAGTTACCTTGACTACCTTTACTGTAGTTACCTAGACTACCTCGTTCCCCTGCACATTTACTCATTACCAGTGCCCCTTGGATAGAGCCTCATTACCGGTACCACTTGGATAGAGCCTTGTTACCGGTACCCCTTGGATAGAGCCTCATTACCGGTACCACTTGGATAGAGCCTCGTTACCGGTACCACTTGGATAGAGCCTTGTTGCCGGTACCACTTGGATAGAGCCTCATTACCGGTACCACTTGGATAGAGCCTCGTTACCGGTACCCCTTGGATAGAGCCTCGTTACCAGTGCCCCTTGGATAGAGCCTCGTTACCGGTACCACTTGGATAGAGCCTCGTTACCGGTACCACTTGGATAGAGCCTCGTTACCGGTACCCCTTGGATAGAGCCTCGTTACCGGCACCCCTTGGATAGAGCCTCGTTACCGGTACCCCTTGGATAGAGCCTCGTTACCGGTACCACTTGGATAGAGCCTCGTTACCGGTACCCCTTGGATAGAGCCTCGTTACCGGTACCACTTGGATAGAGCCTCGTTACCGGTACCACTTGGATAGAGCCTTGTTGCCGGTACCACTTGGATAGAGCCTTGTTACCGGTACCCCTTGGATAGAGCCTCATTACCGGTACCACTTGGATAGAGCCTCGTTACCGGCACCCCTTGGATAGAGCCTTGTTACCGGCACCCCTTGGATAGAGCCTCGTTACCGGTACCCCTTGGATAGAGCCTCATTACCGGTACCACTTGGATAGAGCCTTGTTACCGGCACCCCTTGGATAGAGCCTCGTTACCGGTACCCCTTGGATAGAGCCTCGTTACCGGTACCCCTTGGATAGAGCCTCGTTACCGGTACCACTTGGATAGAGCCTCGTTACCGGTACCCCTTGGGTAGAGCCTCGTTACCGGTACCACTTGGATAGAGCCTCGTTACCGGTACCCCTTGGATAGAGCCTCGTTACCGGTACCCCTTGGATAGAGCCTCGTTACCGGTACCCCTTGGATAGAGCCTCGTTATTGTTCTTTTATTACTATTTCCTTTTTATTTAGTGATTTTTTTTTTACTCTGCGTTGTTGGGAAAGGCTTGTAGGTCAACATTTCACAGTAAAGTCTACACCTGTTCTAATTCAGGAAGCAATATGAAGGTGTGGAATGTGACAGTTGGATGGTAGACCAATCCATGTTATCTTTCTCCTGGTCACTCTTAAACAGACGCACACTGATAGTGATTAATGAAGAGGGCCAGCAAGTTTGAGCGTCCACAAATTGTTTGTACTGTATGTGTGTTCGTGCAACTGTGCGTGTTTGTGCGTGCCCGTGCATCTGTGTATGTGTGTGTGTGTGTGTGTGTGTGTCTGTGTCTAAGCTGACCCCTTTCTGGTGTGTGTGTTTATTGATTGACAGTCTGTCGGAGCAGCACACACACACACATGGTGGGAGGGTGAGACATTCATGCTCAGACTCTTCAGGCTCAGACTCTTCAGGCTCAGACTCCTCCAGTGAGTCGGAGGAGGAGAGCAGTAGCCAGCGCCTTCGTAGCCCCAGCCCAGAAACACACTCCGATCCTGGGACACCCACCGACGCTCAGTCCCTCGGCTGCACCGAGGAGGTAGTGCCACCACGATCACTGTCTGTCACACTGCTGTCTGTCTGTATACCATATCTCTCTCTCTTTAGCTACCTCTCTCTCTCATGGCGTTTCTCATTCTCTTTCTTTCTAGATTTTTCTCTCTCCCTTTAGCCCCTTCCACACTTTTTTTCTACCTCCCCCTTTTTCTCTCTCCCTCCCCTCATTTAGAATTCTCTCTCTCTCTCTCTCTCTCTCTCTCTCTCGCTCTCTCTCTCTCTCTCTCTCTCTGGGTGAGGCAGGGAGGGGTATGCAGGGAGAGGGGGGTAGGGGAGGGGTATGTAGGGGGAGGGGGAGGCAGGGGGTGGGGGAGGGTTGTGCAGGGTGAGGGGAGTTGCTGTAGGAATTAGAGTTTGGGCGTCACGTGAACAAGCCCAGTCCCAAAGAGGAAAGCCCATGGGAGTTGGGAGTCCCGGAGATTCGGTTTCATGCTGACATTGCGTTAGTACGTAGTTAGCATGACAGTCTCTCCCACACTAATAACCAACAGCAGACTCTCCCTGCTGTACTATCTTACACTAAAGTAAAGGTAAGACCAACTTTAAAATTGAAGTTTTATTGGCAGTGCGTTACAAGCATGTAAATGCCCAGTAGAGAGAGACCTCTAAGGACCTTTTACACCACTGCTTATAGACAGACCACTCTCTCTCTCTCAATTGGAGAGGGAGAGAGAGGTGTGTGTGTGTGTGGGGGGGGGGGGGGGGGGGGGTGTATTGTCAATGGAGGGGGACAGCAGTTGGGGGTGTAGGTTAGCTATGCAGAGAGAGCTGACTATGATAAACCTGCTTCTCCTGTCTGTATGAATGGAAGCTCCTGTGTGTCTGTGTATGACCATAGCTGGCTCTATTCATGCAGTATATCAGGCCCCTATAGAGGTGGTGGGAGTGAGAGTGGTGGTGTGGGGGTGGGAGCCCCATGTGTTTTTCATCTACGTTGAGCGAATGAGCGTTATAGTGTCTCCCAAGGAGGAGGAGTGAGGGGGGGGATAGCGCTCCAGAGCTCCATTTAGCGAGAGGGAGGGAGGGGACAGAGAGGGTACAAGAGATGCAGTGTCTTCTCTGGAAAAGAGGGTGAGGGGAAGGGGGGTGACCTGGGAGGAGGGCGTGACCTGGGAGGGGGGCGTGACCTGGGAGGAGAGCAGTGGTTGAGTAGAGGAGTAGTTTAAATTAGCTCTGGTCAGCTACTGAAGAGAGGGGTGGAGAGAGAAGGGTAGAGAAGGGGGGGGAGAGAGAGAGGAAAAAATAGAAAATAATTAGAGAGTAGGAAAGTAATTGTACCCTCCACCAGTGAGTATATCCTCTTCTTTTTAAAGCTCTTCTATTCTTTCTTGATTAATGAGTGAGTTGTTAGGCAGAATAAACGTCTGTCAGGGCAGATGTGTGTAGATTCCAGAGAAAGTAGAAAAGGAAGGAAGGTTGAAGCAGTAGCCACTGTTTTTAAAACTGGTCTTCTTAGACTCTGGTTGAACGAGTGGTAGTTTTGACAGTGCGTTGTCTTAATGTACGTGTGCAGTGTAGATTAGAGCAGTTTAGAAAATTGCAGTTTTGACAGTGGTGATAAGAATAAAGCTGGGACTGTGAGTAAGGAATGTGGGTACTGTTTGTATGGTTTTCAGTGTGTTGTGTGTTTTGAAATATTCCAGTGTGTGTCATATTTTTTCAGGGAATCTATCATTTACCCCTGTCACTGTTGCTTCCTCTCTCGTTCTCCTCTCTCTCATTCTCCTCTCTCTCTCATTCTCCTCTCTCTCATTCTCCTCTCTCTCTCATTCTCCTCTCTCTCTCATTCTCCTCTCTCTCATTCTCCTCTCTCTCATTCTCCTCTCTCTCTCATTCTCCTCTCTCTCTCATTCTCCTCTCTCTCATTCTCCTCTCTCTCTCATTCTCCTCTCTCTCTCATTATCCTCTCTCTCTCATTCTCCTCTCTCTCTCATTCTCCTCTCTCTCTCATTCTCCTCTCTCTCATTCTCCTCTCTCTCTCATTCTCCTCTCTCTCTCATTATCCTCTCTCTCTCATTCTCCTCTCTCTCATTCTCCTCTCTCTCTCATTCTCCTCTCTCTCATTCCGTACTCTATCCCTCCCTCCCCTTCAGAATTCTCTCTCTCTCTTCACAGAAAGAAGTGAGCAAACGACAGATCCTTCTCTTCCTTATTCCCTCCTGTTCCCCTCCTTACACAACTTTATTAAACATGTAGTTTTCTTAAAATATATATATATATATATATATATATATATATATATATATATATATTGCACTGGCCATTCAACATATCAATATTTTTGCTCAGGAAGATTGTTGTTTTTGGCTTAACCCCTGTTTTCATTGAATATAGTTCAATCACTTTCTACAAGTTACTGACAGTGGAAGTTAGTGTTTAAAACCAATGTGAATGTATCAAAGTCAACCTGACTTGTTCATCACAAAAAGCATGATCCCTCTTCTTTGCTGTTCCTACTGGACTGTTTCTCTACTCATCCCTCTCTCCTTAAATATGTCATCCCTCTCTCCTTAAATATGTCATCCCTCTCTCCTTAAATATGTCATCCCTCTCTCCTTAAATATGTCATCCCTCTCTCCTTAAATATGTCATCCCTCTCTCCTTAAATATGTCATCCCTCTCTCCTTAAATCTGTCATCCCTCTCCATCCTCTTCTCTTTTCTCAGACAGATCACCCCCCCACCACTCAGTGGCAGCTGGATAAGTGGCTGAAGAAAGTCAGAAAGAAATCCTCCTCCTGGGATTCCAGCAACCGTGACCACACCCAGAGAGCTACAGAGCACAGCTCGCCCTCCCCAGACCCCCACAGAGCCCCGTCTCCAGCCACATCCTGGGGGACCAGAGAGGACTACAGCCCCGGACAGAGCCCTGTTCCCAGCCCACACTTCAACTACAGCCCCAGGCATAGCCCTCGGCCTAGTCCTCGGCCTAGCCCTGGCTACAGCCCCTGTCCCAGTCCTTGCCACAGCCCAAGACACAGCCCCATCCTTAGCCCGGTCCCCAGTGTCTGTCTGAGCCCCTGCCTCAGCCCCAGAGCCAGCCGCGACCCTAGCCCCATACCCCGACACCCCCCTAAGAGTCCTAGTCCCAGCCTTACTCAGTCTAGCTCCCGTCACTATCCTCAGGTTCGGAGTCTTCATCAGGAAAGCCTCAGGCCTCTCACGCGGCCTAGCTTAACATCCAGCCCGAGCCATAGACCCAAAATCAGGATCGCACCTGCTCCCAGCTTGGAGTCCAAGAGCAAACTGAGGCACAGTTCCTCTCCCCAGCCTCCACTTCAGCACGGCTCCAGGCCTAAACCCAAACAGAGCCAGTCTGTTCCCACTCCCAAGAACACAGCCAAGGCAGCCCCTGCGCTGAGCACTGAGCCGAGCCACAGACCCAGACCTAGTCCCAACTCCAGTCCCAGGCTTCATTCTCAGCCTAGGTTGAAACACAACCCCATCCTAGCACTCAAAACCAGCCAACAACTAACAACCTCTGGACAAAGGCCCAAGGAGAGTAGCAGACTCAGCCACAATTCCAACTCCAAACCCAGGCCCAAGTTTGGGCCTAGTTTGACAACCAGCCTCAGTACCAGTCCCAGTCCCACACCCAGGGCCAAGACCTTACCTCCCGCAGACCCTAGCAGAGAGACCAGCAGCAGAGTTGGTCACAGTTCCAAATCGAGTCCCAAGCCACATTCTCGTCCGGTCTCCAAAGCTGGTTCTGGGCCTAGCTCTAGATCCAGCCCCAGTCCTATACCCAAAGTCAAGTCCTGGGAGAACCCTGCTCCCCACCCAAAGCCTCCACAGAGGAAGCCCCAATCCAGGGAGAGAGAACGGGAGGTGGACAACCAGAGAGAGACCCAGGCAGCAGACAGGAAGGCAGAGGGAAGGGGGCGGGGTAATGTAGAGAGACAGGGAGAGAGGCCAGAGGAGAAACAGGGAGAGAGAAGACTGGCAGAGGATAAGTTGCTAAGACGCCCCTGGGTCCAGAGTTCAGAGGAGGAAGAGGACGTAGAGGAGAGAAAGAGGAGGAGGGAGGAGAGAGAGAAGGAGGAGAAGAGGAGGAGGAGGAAGGAGCAGCAGCAGAGAGGTGAATGGCAGGCGGTCCAGCCCAAGCAGAGACCTCACACCAACAGCGAGCGACATCGCAATCCCATTGATCCACAACGCCACGGGACCAAGAAAAAGAGGAGGAGGAAGAGTGAGGAGGAAGAGAGAGAGTCTCAGCCGGACCCTTCCCTTCCGCCGTCACCCTTCTCCCCCACACCTGTCATCCCTCCCACAGATTCCTCTTCTTCATCATCTTCCTCATCAGAGTCCGACTCGGAGCCCAGTCTGCCTCCCAACGTCGCCAAAGTCCCAGCCGACTCCACGTCCAGCCAGCGTCCCATCCCCAGGAGAGGGCACCAGGGCCCTGGGAGGCCTTCAGACATCAGGCCAGGAGTGCTCTACCCCACTGCCACATCCAACCAAGACCACGGGCCGCAGAGCCAGGCAAAGCAGAAACTCTACACCTTGGTCCCGTTTGGGCGTAGTGAGCAAGCCCCATCCTCACATCGAGGCCTGAGGAATCTGGTGGTGCAGTTAAACCTCTCCCTGCTCAGCAGAGTGCCTGATACTACGACAGACACCCCAGCCTCTCACCAACACCCCTCCTCTTCGTCTTCCACGCAAAAAGAGGCCATGAGACACCTGTACACCCCAGAGACAGAGGGAGGAGACAGCAGGAGGAAACGGAAGGTAACACACATTTCTCTTTTTCTCTTCATAACTTATGTGTAAACAAGGTAGTTGTACTGTAACTAGTTTATCATGAAATATTAATGTCACCCTTTACTGAGACCTGAGGTCACTGTTGATTCCGAAATACAATAGACTGGTGTCCGTGGTATAGTGGTAAATGCTGTTTACTCTCCACTACATCTCTGGTGATGTTGCTTCAGAACTGCAATACCTTGAAATCCGTGGTGTTGCTTCAGAAGAATTGCAATAGCCTGGTGTCCATCACTGTTGTTTTAGAACTATAGTAGCCTGGTGTCCATCACTGTTGCTTTAGAACTATAGTAGCCTGGTGTCCATCACTGTTGCTTTAGAACTATAGTAGCCTGGTGTCAATCACTGTTGCTTTAGAACTATAGTAGCCTGGTGTCCATCACTGTTGCTTTAGAACTATAGTAGCCTGGTGTCCATCACTGTTGCTTTAGAACTATAGTAGCCTGGTGTCAATCACTGTTGCTTTAGAACTATAGTAGCCTGGTGTCCATCACTGTTGCTTTAGAACTATAGTGGCCTGGTGTCCATCACTGTTGCTTTAGAACTATAGTAGCCTGGTGTCCATCACTGTTGCTTTAGAACTATAGTAGCCTGGTGTCCATCACTGTTGCTTTAGAACTATAGTGGCCTGGTGTCAATCACTGTTGCTTTAGAACTATAGTAGCCTGGTGTCCATCACTGTTGCTTTAGAACTACAGTAGCCTGGTGTCCATCACTGTTGCTTTAGAACTATAGTAGCCTGGTGTCAATCACTGTTGCTTTAGAACTATAGTAGCCTGGTGTCCATCACTGTTGCTTTAGAACTATAGTGGCCTGGTGTCCATCACTGTTGCTTTAGAACTATAGTAGCCTGGTGTCCATCACTGTTGCTTTAGAACTATAGTAGCCTGGTGTCAATCACTGTTGCTTTAGAACTATAGTAGCCTGGTGTCCATCACTGTTGCTTTAGAACTATAGTGGCCTGGTGTCAATCACTGTTGCTTTAGAACTATAGTAGCCTGGTGTCCATCACTGTTGCTTTAGAACTATAGTAGCATGGTGTCAATCACTGTTGCTTTAGAACTATAGTAGCCTGGTGTCCATCACTGTTGCTTTAGAACTATAGTAGCCTGGTGTCCATCACTGTTGCTTTAGAACTATAGTAGCCTGGTGTCAATCACTGTTGCTTTAGAACTATAGTAGCCTGGTGTCCATCACTGTTGCTTTAGAACTATAGTAGCCTGGTGTCCATCACTGTTGCTTTAGAACTATAGTAGCCTGGTGTCAATCACTGTTGCTTTAGAACTATAGTAGCCTGGTGTCCATCACTGTTGCTTTAGAACTATAGTGGCCTGGTGTCCATCACTGTTGCTTTAGAACTATAGTAGCCTGGTGTCCATCACTGTTGCTTTAGAACTATAGTAGCCTGGTGTCAATCACTGTTGCTTTAGAACTATAGTAGCCTGGTGTCCATCACTGTTGCTTTAGAACTATAGTGGCCTGGTGTCAATCACTGTTGCTTTAGAACTATAGTAGCCTGGTGTCCATCACTGTTGCTTTAGAACTATAGTAGCCTGGTGTCAATCACTGTTGCTTTAGAACTATAGTAGCCTGGTGTCCATCACTGTTGCTTTAGAACTATAGTAGCCTGGTGTCCATCACTGTTGCTTTAGAACTATAGTGGCCTGGTGTCCATCACTGTTGCTTTAGAACTATAGTAGCCTGGTGTCCATCACTGTTGCTTTAGAACTATAGTAGCCTGGTGTCAATCACTGTTGCTTTAGAACTATAGTAGCCTGTTGTCCATCACTGTTGCTTTAGAACTATAGTGGCCTGGTGTCAATCACTGTTGCTTTAGAACTATAGTAGCCTGGTGTCCATCACTGTTGCTTTAGAACTATAGTAGCCTGGTGTCAATCACTGTTGCTTTAGAACTATAGTAGCCTGGTGTCCATCACTGTTGCTTTAGAACTATAGTAGCCTGGTGTCCATCACTGTTGCTTTAGAACTATAGTAGCCTGGTGTCAATCACTGTTGCTTTAGAACTATAGTAGCCTAGTGTCCATCACTGTTACTTTAGAACTATAGTAGCCTGGTGTCAATCACTGTTGCTTTAGAACTATAGTAGCCTGGTGTCCATCACTGTTGCTTTAGAACTATAGTGGCCTGGTGTCAATCACTGTTGCTTTAGAACTATAGTAGCCTGGTGTCCATCACTGTTGCTTTAGAACTATAGTAGCCTGGTGTCCATCACTGTTGCTTTAGAACTATAGTAGCCTGGTGTCCATCACTGTTGCTTTAGAACTATAGTAGCCTGGTGTCCATCACTGTTGCTTTAGAACTATAGTAGCCTGGTGTCCATCACTGTTGCTTTAGAACTATAGTAGCCTGGTGTCAATCACTGTTGCTTTAGAACTATAGTAGCCTGGTGTCCATCACTGTTGCTTTAGAACTATAGTAGCCTGGTGTTCATCACTGTTGCTTTAGAACTATAGTAGCCTGGTGTCCATCACTGTTGCTTTAGAACTATAGTAGCCTGGTGTCCATCACTGTTGCTTTAGAACTATAGTAGCCTGGTGTCCATCACTGTTGCTTTAGAACTATAGTGGCCTGGTGTCCATCACTGTTGCTTTAGAACTATAGTAGCCTGGTGTCAATCACTGTTGCTTTAGAACTATAGTAGCCTGGTGTCCATCACTGTTGCTTTAGAACTATAGTAGCCTGGTGTCAATCACTGTTGCTTTAGAACTATAGTAGCCTGGTGTCCATCACTGTTGCTTTAGAACTATAGTGGCCTGGTGTTCATCACTGTTGCTTTAG